>NC_056725.1:1599451084-1599671084 GCF_019279795.1 Protopterus annectens | reverse complement strand
TCCCTCCAGCATGTTCTATTTATTGTGGTGACAAGGTTTAGGTCCCTGAAGCGTGTGGTTCAGAGAGATTGGGATTTATTTAAGTGTATCATGTCCAACAGCTCTGGGTTTGACATAGCTTTGTATGTTAGGCAGAGATCGCCTCTGAGTAGGCGATATGTGACGGAGTAGAGCTGGAGTTTTTTTAGATAGTCTGTATATGGCATCTGTTTGAAGCCAGTAATCCTCTTAGTGAGGTATTTCTGTGGCCTTTCCAGTTGTTGTAGGTGTCTTGTGAGATATATGCCAAATGGGGCATTGTACTCTATAATGGGTCTGATGAGGGATGATTAGAGAGGAACAATGACCTCCTTTTTTCTAGAGGAGAACCCTTTTGTGATGAGGTCTGCCATGTTGAAGGATTTCCTGACTACTGTGGTGATGTGGTCATCAAAAGAGAGACTACTGTCCACCTGTGTCCCGAGGTCTCTTATCACACTTTTGGGTGTTTAGTGAGCTACCGCCTATGTGGTAGTTTATGGGTACCGGGTTTTCCCCAAAGGGGATGACAATGCACTTCTTGGCATTGAGCTTGTGGCCATGACTTTGACACCAAGCATCTGTCTCTGTGAGGCCCTTTTGTAGACTGTCTACATCATTAGGTGATTCTATTATGGCTCTCAGTTTGCAGTCATCTGCAAACTTTGTTAGCCAAAGACCTTCTGTGTTGTCCTGCACTTCACAGAACTAGATGCCAAACAGGAGAGGACCCAGGACCAAACCCTGTAGTACTCCACTCTTCATTGGTCTGAAGTCGGACTTGGAGTTGGCTACTTTTACTATGTGGGTTCTGTCAGTGAGACAGTTGGCCACCCAACTTGTGACATAGGGATTTATGCCCAGTCTAGTGAGTTTATCTATAATTCTAGAGTGGGGAATGGTATCAAAAGCCTTGGTGAGGTCAAGATAGATTGTGTGCACTACCTTGCCCTCATCTATGGCTCTGGTGACTGCTTCAAAGAAGTCAATCAGATTTAGTAGATATGATCTACTTTTTTACAAACCCAAACTGAGTGGCTTCCAGCGTTTGGCAGTTACCTATGTCTTTGTTTAAAAGCTCCAAGATGATAAGTTCCATGGCCTTGCAGACCAGGCTAGTCAGGCTAATGGGGCAGTAGTTTCCAGGGTCTGTGGTGGCACCCCGTTTGTGGAGTAGGATAACCGTCACTGGGCACCATTCAGTAGGCACATAGCCTGAGGTGGGGCTAAAATTGAACATGATACTTAGGTGGGGTGCCAGTTCATTCTGTAGTTTGTGCAGTATGTAGCCTGTGGTGTCTGGTCCCATGGATGCGGTGTTCTTGGCTTTAGAGAGTGCGGTCTTTACTTGTTCATCCGTGATTACAGGGGATTTGCATTCTTCCCATATTAAAATGGACCCTTTGGAGGGTGAGAGGGGGGTAAAGTTAGCACTGAACCTATCTGCCAGGATGTTGGAAATATTGATTGGTTCTGTATATTTATTGCCATTGTGCTGTAGCTCAGAGCAGATCTGAGTGTTGCCATTGAGATTCTTGACGTAGCTATAGAATGCTTTGTGGCTGTCTTTGGAATCAGTGGCAATTTTATTTTCATAACTGGCTTTGGAGGATTTTATGAGGGATCTCAGCTTCTTGCTGAGGCTGACCAGGGAGTTCCTCCAATCTTGGGATTTCACTCTTTTTTGTAACAGCTACTTCCTTCTATTGTAAAGTTTGTTTATGGCAGGGGACCACCAGATTGGCTTCCTTTTTTGGAGTAAAGCGCCTTGGCTCTGTTGGGGATGGCATGATCCATGCACTCATGTATGTGCTTATACAGTGCATTTGTGGAAGATTCAGCAGTTATATCTTTATTTTCCATCTGCATGGGTGTTATGAAGTTTGTCACTTCTGTCTTAAGAAGCATGAAGTTGGCTTTGGAGTAGTTTTTGATGGGTGTTTCCTTAATGGGGGGCGGGATATGGATGTCTAGGTTGATTAGCTTGTGGTTGGATCTGACCAGACAGGAGTTGACCTCTGGCATGGAACACCAGTTACCCATATTGGAAAATGACCAGGTCCAGGATATTGCTGCCCCTGGTAGAGGTGTGGACAAGCTGATCCAAGGCATTGGAATTTATGAATTCCAGAAAATGTTGAGCGAGTGAGTTGATACATGACTAGTTTTCACAGTGAAGGTAGGGTAGTTGAAATCGCTCATAATTAAGGTATTGGGTTGTACCTTAATATTTTCCAGTATCTTAAGAAATGAAGAGTGGGAATCCTGGGGCATGGTGGGGGTGGGGTCTGTAACAAGCTACAACCTGGATTTCAGTCTTGCCCAGTGTTAGTTGCACTTGGATAATTTCGGATGCATTATGTTGGCCTGGAGGTGTGAATATCTTTAATGAATATGGACACACCTCTACCTTTTGTGTTTTGGTGCAGGTTAGGTGACCAAAAGGTGTGGTATAAATTATAGCCTGGTAATGCAGCAGTCTTCTCTGGTGCCTTGAACCAGGTCTCTGTCATTGCACAGATGTTGATATTCTCCATTTTAAGGAGTACCTCGAGTGAGTGCATTTTGAGGTTTAGACTTCTAGTATTGAGTAGCATTACCCTCAGAGTTTGCTTGCCTGTATCTGTTATGGTGGTGAATTTGGCATTTGAACCTTGCGTAAAAAAAAGCACTATAGGGTGGCAAGAGCCTTAGCCAGTATCCGGAATCCCAGAGGTGACAGGTGCAGGCCATCTCTGGCAAAGCATTGTGGTCTGTTGACCATGTCATCTCAGGCAGACAGATACTGGATCCCCTTAGAATGACATCAGTAGCTTAGCCAATTGTTGAAGTCAGTCATTTTGTCCTTGCACTGTGGTATCATTCTGGGTGATGGCAGGATGCTACTCGGGGCTAGTGTCATACCTGCCTGGGCTACAAGATCCTAGAGCTCCTCCATGTCTCTTTTCATGTAGTCCAGGGAGGTACGTCTCAGGTCATTCACACCAACATGGTAATGACAGTCGTATTTGTACTTGTTGTGCAATAGCCTGAGTGCATGCATTATGTGGTGGATCCTGGCACCTGATAGGCAGCTGACAGTAACTTTCTCCTTGTTTAGCCTGGTGACTGGGACATCAATGTGCCTGACTATAGAGTCACCTATGACGAGTGTGTTGGGTATGTTGTTTTGTCTTATGAGCTGAGGATGAGTGGCACACTGATTTTGTGGGATATGTGTTATTTGGGTAGTGTTGGGGGGTGGTGGTTGTCTGCGTTTCAGCTTGAGAGGTCTATGTTGCTTGGGCAGATTTTTATTGAGAGCCTCCATGAATGTGAGTGTGTGCTTCATGTTTCTATGTGTGGGTTTTGGTAGTGTGGGTTTTGACGGACTAGGTGTTGAGTGTGGTGTGGTGCAGATGTTAACCTTCTCCTCTTGACTGTCTAGTCCAGTCTTGGCTGGAGAGAGCTTGGCTTCCAGTTTGGCTATATAAGTGCATCTCTCAGACATTGTAGTGTTGGGTGGTAGGAGGAGAGGGTTGTCAGTGTACATGAGGCAATTGCTACATTGCCCCAAGAAGCTCAGATCCATTAGATGGACAGCAAAAAACACAGCAAGCTGACCCATGGACATGCCTGGATAGGTGCTTATTAATTTAATTACTAAGAACTGTTTTCCTCTTGACAAGTGAGGAAAGTTGAGTGTTGTAGTAATTTATAGTTTATTTAATGCTTACAGCAAGTTCTGAGCAAGTGCTGAGCACAAGGAAACAGTTTTGAGTGCTGAAACAAAAAAAAAATGGCTAATTCCAACTAAAACTAGCAAGTTTTAGCATCAATCCCAAGAAGAGAAGCAGGCCATGGCCCGTTTGGTGATCCACAGTCTTGTCCCAGATGATTCAAGGGTCTGCAGGCTTGTAGCCTTTTTCTGGTAGATGCCTCAAATAGCAACCAGACCAATCAGGTATGTTAAGCACATACACTCACTCTCCAACCAGAAAGAGTCAGGAATCAATGCACTCCGCTCCTACTCTTACCAGGATCAGAATATAACATAGATTCTAAGCTGTCACCTATAAAGCAGTTATTAAGCTTTCTGGTGATCAGCAGTCTCCAGGAAATAATATAACTACACTCCTTCTCTCACCAGGAGAAAACAGAAGCACTAATCCCAAGATGACTACTGAGAGGCAGAAAGTGGGCTCTACAATAACTGGCAATAAGTTATGTTGCTGTATTCCTATCAGCATGTTCATTCTATTCTTAGGTGTAGGAATGGGCAGGTTTTAATTTTTGTGGTTGTGTTGATTAGATTTTACTCTGAAAATGTTCTTATTAAAACTGTCATAGCAGTTTGCTTTTGTTTTCTCTGTGTTTTGTTGAGGAGTTACTTCATTCTCCAGTTATCTTCAGTGTAGCAAGCTGATTGTGATAAATTTGTATCAGTCAGCTTCTTGGCAATCCACATCCCCCAAGCTCTTCAGCAAAGAGACAGAAAAAATGGCATCTTCATTTAAACTACAAAAAGTGCCTTTCTGTATAGCCACTTAGGTACAGAAAAAAGTCAGGAAAAAGTCAAGAACTCTTGATTAAACACACCTAACACTTTACACCAAGGGCATCTGCCCCCTTTTCCCCAGCATTGATACGCTACTATTTCCATCCAGAACTCTGGGGGAGATCATAATGATGAATATTTGCAGATGATTATTGCTGAAATAGAATTTCTTTCATAGAGAGTGCCATTTCTAAAGGGATTTGTTTAATTACTTGCATAATTTTAAATATGCTGTTCAGTTATATCATGGTCAATTCAGAGAGGCTCTAAAGAGATCATCCAAATATGAACTATGCTTTACTAGGGGATGATCCGGGTCATTGTTAACTATGATGATGATGATAATTTTATGTAAGGACACTGTGATTTTGCTCATTTATTTTTAATTAGGACTATTTCCTGCAAGATTCATGCTACTCTTTCCCTCTATCTAGCTAATCTGGAATTTTATAAAATAATGATGCAAATGTTTTAGTTGACAAACTTCATTATTGTTGGTATTTAAAGTTTACATACATACATACATACATACACATATTTTAAGCATGGGCATTAATGCCCTTCTAGCTTGCCAATATACCAAAACACTTGTTCATGTAATAAGTGTCCATGTTGTTCTTAAAATATCTAAACTCGTACTTGCTGTAATGTAATGTGGTAGTCTGTTCCATGCATCGGCTACTCTGTCAGAGAACCAATTAGTACACTTCTCAATCCTATAGAATCTTCTACACAGGTTGTCTGATGATTCTCTAGTACATTTTGATAACCCCAAACATTCCCAGAGGTAGTTGTCCCTAAATGCCCTATATACCTGATTAAGATCTCCTCTTAAATATCTGCAAGAGACTCTGTACAAGTTCAGATATTTTAGTCTTTCATAATAACTTAAATTTTCACATCCTTGGATGCCCTTGGTATATTTCCCCTATACTATTTTCAGTTTACTCATGCTTGTTTTCTTATAGGATTTCCATATTGTTATTCCATACTCAAGTTTGGGTCTAATGTAACTAACAAACAATGACTCCATTATGTTTGGTTTTCTAGGCTATATAAATCGTTACATATTACCTATAGTTCTATGACTATCATTAACAAATTGGTTGACATGATTAGAAAAACTTATAGCTGAATCTACCCATATACCCAGGTCCTTAAATGAGTCTACAGTGTCAATCACTGTGTGCTGTACTAAATATTCACCTTTCACTTTATGGCTCCCAAATCTCATATGCTTAGTTTTTGATGTATTTATCAACATATTATTCTCCTGTGTCCAAATGGTCAATTTAGTCAAGTTATTTTGCAGACATGCCTTATCAGTAACACATGAAATCAGTTTACTGAATTTCAGGTCATCTGCATATAGAATCTAGAGTACCTCGGGTGAAAAATTTACGTCTGAAAGATACAATCTAAACAAGTAAGGGCCTAGAAAAGAACCCTGAGGGATACCCTGACTGTAACCAATGATTCCACCTGTCCAGTTGCTGTATGATACTTGCTATGTCCTATTTATAGTCCATCTTATCAAGACACATCACCTAGTTGTACTAATTTATTGATCAGTGTTTTATGTATGACCCTGTCAAATGCTGAAGATAAATAAATACAAATTACATCACATCACAAATTTTTATTCATAGCTGTTATTATATTGTTATAGAACATTATGTTACAGGTGGTGATAGATCTGTTTACAACATATGCATGCTGATATATGGTTTCATGTCCCAACCTTTCCAGTTCTGACATTAACATATCTAATATTACCTTCTCCATTATTCATCTACAACATGAAAGTAGACTTAAGGGTCTGTGTGACTTTGGGTTTGTCTTACTCTCCTTTCCCTTAAAGACATGTTTAATATGCGCATGTCTTCAATCTTAAGGAATCTCCCCATATTTTTATGACTTAGTGAATAATATATATAATGGTAGTGTAAGTTATTGCTGAAGTGTTCTCAAGACATTGTTACTAATTCTGTTTCCTCCCTGTGCATTGTTTGGATCCAGTTTGCGCAGTTCTTTTTCCATATAATCTAATTTGATTCCAGTATCTGGAGTTACCTGGATGCCACTCGGACAACTAATCACCCCTTTTGAGAAGCCAAACGGTTTTGCATAAGATTTTGTAAAATATCTATAATCTGTTCTGTATGAGAATAAATTTTAGAATATGCACACAGTTTATCAATTTGTGTGTCTTTACTCCTTCCACATCTTATGTATCTATAAAAAGGTTTCCTATTATGCTCAATATCTTTATATAAAGTTTTGTCAAATTTTTCTTGATCTTGTCTCACACTATGCTTAATCTGTTTGTCCAGCTTGTTTATTTCAGTTTTCAAAGTTGCAGTTCAACCTCTCTTCCATTTCTTATATTTTTGTCTCTCAACTTAATAAGATATCTTTTTCTTATGGAAATATATTCCCCTTGATGTTTTAGCCTAGATCCTGATGTTAAACATTTTTTTTTATTTTTTACACTCAAACAAAGTATCTTTCAATACTTTCTACATTCCATCTGCAGTTTTTCCACTGAACGTATCACTCCAGTTAGTTTTACATAGTGACTGTTTTACTTCCATATAATCTGCAACTAACATTCTGTGCATTGGTTTAGATTTCAGTGTGGCAGAATTATCTAGCAACAAATTAACCTTTATAACCCACGATCACTGCACATCAATGGTAGTAAAACTTGATTTGAAGTTACAATAATTTCTTTGGGAACACTAACAATATCTAGTATGTTCTGTCCTCTGGTAGGTTTTTTTTTACAATCTGAAGCAATTGTTCCTGAATATACAATCTGAATAATTTCCTTACTAATGTTGCTGTATCAATATTATTCCAGTCTGTTTCTGGTAAATTTAAGTCCCCAGCTAATATTATTCTTCTCTCCTGTGTTTCATGTAAGAAATGTACAAATTCCTTTAGGTCATCTGCACTTGACTTTGGTGGTCTGTACACTCCAACAATTGTTATATGTTCCAGGGATGTCTTTATTGTCACAGTTACACAGTCTATAATGTTGGTATTATCATTGAACGTGTAATAATCACAGGTCTCATAATTATCTTTAATCCCTATCATAACACCTCCACCTGATTTTTTGATAGAATGTCTGTTACAGTAAAAACATTTATACCCTGACAGAACTGGTTTCCAGTCATTATTCTTTAACCATGTTTTACAAGCAATAACAACATCAATCTTGCGATAATGCAGCAAAATTTCCAATTAAAAAAAAACTTTATTATTAATGCTCCTAGCATTAAAATTATCAGAGATGCATCAAATGTTGCTATCTGTGAACTACTAAATTGTCGGAGCATGATAATGTGGAAGTGCAATCTGACTCATCCTCTAATTATGTCAGCTTCTGAAGTTATCAGCTAATAATAGTAGTAACAGCAACAAAAACAACAATAATAATAATACTGATGATAATAGTAGTAATAATGATAGTAATAATTATAATAATAATATAATTATTTCAGCTTCTGAAGTTATCAGCTAAGAATAGTAGCAACAGCAGCAACAACAATAATAATAATGATACTGATGATAATAGTAGTAATAATAATAATAATAATGATAATAGTAATAATAATAATAATAATAATATAATTATGACAGCTTCTGAAGTTATCAGCTAATAATAGTAGTAACAGCAACAAAAACAACAATAATAATCATACTGATGATAATAGTAGTAATAATGATAGTAATAATTATAATAATAATATAATTATTACAGCTTCTGAAGTTATCAGCTAAGAATAGTAGCAACAGCAGCAACAATAATAATAATAATAATAATGATACTGATGATAATAGTAGTAGTAATAATAATAATAATAATAATAATAATAATAATAATAACAATAATCCCATTGCCCTGTTTTCTTCCCTTCTTGTCCCTTGTTGTAGATAATAGAGAAAACTTTGTTTTATCAATTTGCAGGAAATTTTCATGATAAATCTTAATTTTACCTAAAGAAATTATACATTGAAACACTTATTCTCTTATGCCAGTTTGTGATGTCCATCAGCAGGTAATATCATGAACTAAGCAGTATGTTTTAATTCTGTGTCAATTTTTTATTAACTCAGGGAGGTGGTTCTTTATAAGGAGTTTTTCTACGAGATGTTACATGGTTCTTGCTTTTCAAGCTAGATAGATTATTGGCCTTTAGTGAGTGAGGTTCTAAGTGTGACTTTTCAGAGGGGTAATATTATTTTTCTTTTTTTCTGTTTCTCTAACTCTTGTCCCCTTACTGTGCCCCTTACAGTGATTTTTTTACTCTCCAAAGGCTTTCTTACCCTAATAAAAAGGACAATTTATTATTTCTTTTCTCAAATGGAAGGCATTTACTTCCCAGGTGTTGATACCTGGTTGTGTAATGCATTAGGTTGCCAAAAATTACCATGCAATGGCTATTTTCCACATTCATTTAGGGTCAGTCAAGCCTTGGATTTAGCTTTGGAAGGTAGGTACTGATTGAGAGGACAGGTAGATGATCCCCTTGGGTGTTCATAATTTATTTTAGATAGTTTTGTACTTCATGTGGGGGGTTGTTGTTGCTTCTTGTTTTTGATGTTTCTTCTTTTATTTTTAGGTAGGCTATGAGTCTTGATCTTTGGACATTCTTTTGTTTCCCAGGCAGCCAGCAGTGCAAATGCCCAGTAAAGAGGATGGAGCTTGGGTCTGGATCCTCATACATGTGAAATGATCTGTAAAGATTTTGGGAGCATGTGCTGATTCAAATTTTGTTAACTCTGTACAAGGTTATTGGTGAATTAGGTTAGCCAAGTGTTCTTATAGTTCACTTAGGTGATGATGACATTGGCAAGCTCCATAAACCTTTTTTTTCTTGTATTTTGAGAGATCTACTTACCATACAACATTTATTCCCTGGCCTACTGCTTCCTCAGCCTTTTGTTGTGTCCAGACTACTAAGCCTAAAGCATTCTAGTCAGTTCAGAAATGTTTGAATCATAGAGTGGCTGTCTCCACTCCCCAGTTCGATTTTAAAGTCATTAACAATTGGGATTTTGTAGATAAATATATCATTTGATTCAGTAAAGATGGTATTAAAATCTCTGACATGGATTCAAATTTACATAATCTCAAGTTGGCTTTTTATTTGCAAATTGTGGTATCTAAATCAGCTTTGGTTGCCCTTCATTATAATCTTGAAAACAAAAAAGTGGGGGAGAAAGGCAGTTCATTTTATAGCCAGTTACTATATCACTTTACCTCCTTTTCATCCCCCCAATCCTTTCCAGGGATACTCAAAGCTTCAGAATATGGGGGTGAGCTATCGACAAAGCAGCACGTGGCCATTGGCCATTTTACTGAGGAGTGACTGTGAGAATTCCACTCAGCTGGCAGGAGACAGGCCAGAGCAGCTAGGCCAGCTGTCAAGCTACATAGTTAACAGCTCAGTTGCAGTTATTAGGATATTATTCTGGTTTAACAATTATGTGGTTTTACTGGTTTTATAATTTTCATTGCATTCATGATAAAGAGATGTAATTCATAATAAACTGTTTGGCAACATCTATGACGTATTCTTGTATTTTGGGGTGGAAAGTGGGCTGGTGGACAATGAACACTGTGCAAAAGCCTGATGACTACAACTACATTTCTTATGGGATTGTACTGGATGAGAAGGTATTAACATCCCTTATCTGGAAATGCCTACTTTATAGCCAGAATAAGAGTAAGAATAAATGACACTAGAACATTTGCATACCTATGTTAAAAGGAATTCATTTTATTTCCCAGATACCAGCTCCACTTCTTCCTTACTGCTCCTTTGAAATTATTTTGTAAAAAGAAGTATAAAACAAAGCAAAACTGATAAAAAATATTTTCACCTGCCTGGCTTTTCTGACAACTTGAACTTCAAAGTGATTTCCTGGCTTTTCTACTAGTACATTTTGCTACATATACTGAGTGGAGTTTGATGCGTTAAATGGAACATTGCGTTTTTCTGAAATCACTGTCTGTGACCTGAGGAATATAGATGAAATGCTCATTACTGTTATATTTGATGAACTACATAGTACAGTATGGTATGAATGTGCACTGAATGAAAGCTGATACTAGGATGAGACTTCATGCGTTTCTGAAATCATGAAATGCAGTCTGGAAATCATATCTTTATGATTCACTGTTGTAAGATGTGACAGAACAGAATGTACCACACTACAACTTGTTTTTTCTCTTGTTTTTTCATTTTATACTACATATAAACCCACACAATGTTTCTAAATGAACCTGACATTATTTAAATATGTTCATATTATCAGCAATGTGGACATATTGCACCTTATGGTTATAAGGCGTCCTATTATCCAAGGAAAAATTATAATTCCACCAGATATACAGGAATAAGAAAGAAGCATAAACAGCAAAGACAGTCAATGAACTAAAGCCAGTAATAACTCATACACACTTCACAGAGCTACTTGTTAAGCACAGGCAATATTTCCTTTTGTAGTATTAGCTTGATGCATACTAAATATGTTCTGCAAGCGCATAGAAAAACTTATTGTTTCAAAAAATGCCACAGATTCTCTGTCAAAAAATGATTAGACAATTTCCTACAAGTGGTAAATTCAGAATCTGAACATATCGCCATATTGTGATTAGGAAGATGTTCGGGTCAGATTCATTATCAGCTACATTACAGGATATTATTTAGTATTCATTAAAAAGCTCTAAATAAAGTGTAGAGACACCAAACAAAGAGAAATGTGGAGAATATGCTAATGACAGCATAAAGAGCTGAAGTACATGCCAATTAACCACTCTAATATGGCAGAGCTATTCAGGAGGCTATAAAGCATTCATGTACACTCAGGGTAGGCTTTTGCCCTGTTCACCAAAACTCTTTGGAACATACCACAATTGCACATAGAAAATAAAGCATGCTAGGAGTTGTTGCTGCTGTCATCATACTCTACACGCAACAGGATTTAAAACAGGGTGCTGCTTCTGCTGACAGAACACAGGCAAGAAGAAGAAGAGTGTTTAGACCCAGTATGACTTATCATGGACTGCACAGAAATTGCTGAGCAATACAGGATGAACAGGGAAATATTGGTGGAAACATGCAACTTCTGTCTTCCCCACTTCAAGCCCCAAGAAAATCATGGATAACTGATCCCAGTGGAAACAAAGCCATGTTAAGCATTACATGTCATATACTAACTACTGACACTTTCCAGAGATCCATGGGGGATATAAAAAGGGTGTCATTGCCATCAGACTCTAGAATATTACATTGGATTTTAAATGCAGTGCTACTGCAGTCAAGGTATTGCATCTGTTTCCTATGCACCCCACAGGTGGGAGCAAGAATCATGCAGGAATTCTCTTCAGTAGCACACATTCCGAAGAGCTGGGTCCCACAAATTGCACATACATAGAAATAACAGCTCCACCTGAGGAACAGGGAAGAAGGTACATCAACAGAAAAGTCTTCCACTCTACAAACTATTAGGTTGTCTATAATGCTGAAGGGATCATCTAAATGTCTGTGCAGGTAATCCAGGCAGTTTCCATGACTCACACACATGCGACACTTGCAAGCTGCCCACTAGGTTTGCTGGGGTGACATTCCTCAAGGGCATCTAATAAGGGATCAGGTTATGCACTTGACCCCTGGCTCATGACTCCCATGAGAAACCCACACAACTCCACTAAGCAAGGATACAATGAGGCCCATGCTCAAACTACAAATATCATAGAATGTGTGTTTGAATTGCTTAAATAAAGGTTCTGGACTCTAGTCACATCAGGAGCTGCACTGCAGTATGACCCAGACACCTTTGCTGAACTACTGATAGTCTGTGCCATGTTACATAATATAATTCTCAAGAAACAGTTTTGACAAGGACAGCAAGGGGTAGACTAGAGTTTTAAGGACTACAGGTAGGGTCTGCAGCAGCAGGTAGAGATGAGGAGTTTGAGGGGGAACCAACAGCTGCAGATGCTGCTGGCAAATGATGGTGTGCACAGTATGCCCTGGCTCAGTCTAAGAGGTAAAGTATACCATATACAGTCACTACCTAGGACAAAGCCTAAGATCCCACACTCATTCATATAGGAAAACTGATGCCTGTTAGACTTCATGACCTTTACACATGCAATGACTGTGTTCTGATAGCACCAGGGAGTGACAACCCCAGGCCACAATTTATACCTGCAATATTGACAAGGGTAAGCATGGAACCTGTAATGAAAAAAAGTTATATAATTGATTACTCTCGTATGGAAATATGCATATACCCCTATACAGAGCATTTCTATGTCAATAATATCTCTACTGTCAGATTTTTGCAATATACAGTTACTTATTAGAATCAGTACTCTGCATCAAGCATTTCGATTCACCATGTCTATAAAACATGGAACAGATCAAGTATACCCTCATTTCTACAACTATGCCAAGAAGCAAGACTGAAGTACCTACTGGTTCCAGTACTTTACTAACTGAAGTACAATGAGGTTTAACAATTATATAAGCAATTATTCACAAATAAATAGGAACAATAATTGAAAAGCTTTTCCCCTGCAATACACATTGATAAATGCAATCTTGTGAGAATACAGGCAGTAGCTACTGTGTGCATCAGATAATTATGCAATCCTATGTCACAGGGCACAGTCATCATGATTTGCACAGGTTGCGATGGGGATGGTAGGAGGTCAAGGCTGACTCCAAAGAAGTGAGTGTGTGCATGTAAGAAACACATGTATCTGTCAGAGAATTCTGTGTTCCATGCCAATAACAGCAGATGTACTGTTAATATGTAACAGTATGCATCCATGGCATATTTATTCCAATATAGTTAAGGGGCAACTTCTATGAGCTTCAAGACTGCATACAAATGAAAATTACTATACAGCAGCAAATGCTATAATTAAGAACATGTTTTTTGAAAGAGGATATGACCGTAATGAAGTTGAAAGGATCTCTGAAGAAGTTTCATCACTAAGAGCATCCAGAGGAGTAGCATACTTTTCAAGTGGACATTCTTTGCAGCATGAGACTTTCCATCACAACCGATCGCATAGGAATAGGATAGTTTTGAAATATAACACTGACACACAAAACAGATATGCAATATTATTAAACATAATTGCTGTATTATCAATAGTGATGAAAACATTAGAAGAATTGTTGACGACGCAACATGTTTCTCATTTAGGAATTCTAAGAATTTAAAGCAGATTTTATGTGATAGCTCTTTGACCAGATTTAAGTCAATTTCCAACACTTGTAAATATATTTTAACCTCACATGTTTTTGTTCATCAAGTGAATGCAAAATGTACAAGCTGAGATCATATGCAGACTGCAGGAACAGAAACATTATTTATACTACTTGCTGTGTTTTATGCACTTCCTTTTATGTTGGCAAGGAACACATTTCAAATCATATAAGTGAAATTAAATGACATGACTCCAAGAATCCATTGATGAAACATATACTGGAGAATAATAGTCACAGCTTTCGCTTCTTGGCCATACAGGTCATTAATGAGAATACAAGGCGAGGAGATTTAGAGAATGTTACTGAGACAGATGAGACTAATAGGATAGGTAACTTACAGGCTGATAAGCTACCTGGGCTTATCAGCAATCTATCTTTCAAACAAGCTCTAAAGGGGCATAGACTGTTGCAATGATTTTGATTTGCTGGTGAAGTTTTTAAATGGAGAATTCTTGCTTGGAAGGTTTGATCTGATGATGGATACTGAGTTATCTGAAAGTGCTAATCTTTATAAATGTTTTATTGTACTAAAGTTTTAATTTTATGACAGCTGTGGTGGTTGCACTGGTTGTTACATTTGTTTTATAAATATATATATATATATATATATAATATATATATATATATATATATATATATATATATATATAAATTATATATATATATATATATATAGATATATATATATATATAGATATATATACATATATACATACAAACACACACACACACACACACACACACACACACATGTACGTGTATGTATATAAATATATACACAACATATACCTAAGAGCTGACCCCATAGTCAAGAACACGAGAACACACATAGATAGTAATCTAGCCTTTGATCATCGTGTGTCTACAGTAATGAAGAAATCATTCTAGGTTGTGCAACTTATGAACAAATCTACATGTTTAAGGTGAATGGAGGTCATTTTTCCACTGTATTCAGCATTCATCAGACCTGTAATTGAGTACAATGCCACCTCTGGTGTGTAACTAACCAGGCACATCCAACAACTAGAATGTCCACAGAGGTTCCCCACTAAAAGATTACAGGGCATAAGTAACATGCCCTCTGCAGATGCCTCGAGGCCCTATTCCTGTATTCTGTCTCCTACAAGATTTTGAGGGGAGATCTATGCCTGGCATACAAGACATTGTGAAACCCCAGTCTGATGGACCTCCTGCATATGCACAAAACAAACATCACCAGAATTACCCATTCTATATAATTAAAACTTACCTGTGATATAAATACAACCTGCTGGAGAGACTGGTATGTATCACAGAGACTACTTCTTGTCTGTAACAGGTTCGCTATCTACATGAAGCAGAGTTTCTCACTTACCCAGTTCAAGTGTAACTTGGACAATTGGATGGGGAACAGGAAATTTGTCCATGGTTTGTCACCTATGTTTTTAATGGACACAGGCAGTCCATAAAATTTGGGATGCATGACTAGGCTTAAAAAGGTGCTTATGGTAATTAGCCTAGTGCACACCTATGAACCTATGAAATGTCATCCAATCTATGTTGTCACCTGTCGCTTACATGTGTTGTGTGCTATTAGATTACCATTTAGCATTTACATGTCTATAAAACACATGCTTGTCTATTACATGTTTTAGGTGATAAACCCATTTGATATGAGTGCAACTGACATTTCTTTGCAGAAATATGCCCATTTCTGATATAAATGACATTACAGCTGTGAAGTCCATTTGTTCTTGTGTATACATGCAGGGGTGGAGAATACAGCAGTGGTGTTGGCTTACCTACATAAATTCCCGCTGTATACATCTCATATATAATAACTGCAGTCTATGCATTCATCCCATAATGTATCTTGTCTTTGCCATGTGTTATCCCAACTCAGACTTTTATTAACATATATATCATATTTTAACTCCTCTTTGTTAGTATAGCCATTTTTATTTATGTGCATAACACCGGTATTGTCATTGACATTTTAATTATCAATACATCAGTGTTGCAGAATTTATGTTAGAAATGTTTTTTTCACATTTCAGCACATTTGCCTGTGATATATGATTACACTTTATCCATTTCTCCTTCCCTATTAATTATTATTCAGTACAAACCATTATTCTTTGTGTATTAGTCTCCAATTTCAACCCCCCTCCTTTATAGGTTGATAGGTTCATATGATGATAGTAGGCTATTGGCCCAGAATAAGCCTAGCCAAGAATTTTGCCCATGTTCCCACAAAGTCAGCACCTTTAGAATTCTTTCACTGTACTTGCCCATAAAGTTTTAGGACTACAGCACATGCTCGTATCTCATCTTTGCCTATAAGCACGCCATTTTTTTTACATTCTGTGATTGTATATGCAACCACCTTTCCATGGCTGCAAACTCTATTGCTGACAACAAAATGGTGTTTAATAAGACATAGGCACAATGGGCAGCATGCATATCCAATCAGAACTACTGCCCACCTCGATAACAGAGTTACATCATGAAGGCTTTGAGGGAAACCTATACGATTGCTAATGAATCCCAGGGATAGTCTTTAGTATTACTCTTCTGTGTTTAAACTCTTCATTTAACATTAATACATTGAAATTGTTCTTAACTCTTAACTGGCATGGCAGTTATGTTTGTCTAATGCTATGAACTTATACTGCAGTACAACTGGCTGCTCATTTGCAGAGGGAAGCACCATCATACTGTTCAAACAATGGTGATTTAGTTTTATGTAGCACTCAATAATTGTAATGAAGATATGGGCAAAAACTCATAATATTGCAATATCACTAGCTCTACTATCAGGCTTATCTTCTGAACTTCTTTGTTCTTATTATGTTAATGCATCATAAACTTTTATACGATAGTAGTGTCTTTCTTTTTCATTAGTCCTAAAGCTAGTGGATTAACCTGCTAAAATTGTGACATTGTTCTTAGGTCTTCAAATGACCATACCAAAAATATGATATATAAAACACTTTATAAAGCAGTCTTTGCTGTTCTCAGTAATGGATGCTTAATAACATATTCTGCTGGCAGGTAGTCTTTTTTCTATCATTTTAATAAATGTGAGAAAGGCAGCACTAGCAATGGTTGAGGAAAAATAATGTGTCCAGCTGGGAAATTAACCTGAATCTTAACATGCTGCCTGGTTACCTATTAGAAAGATCTAAAATATGAATGAATGTACATCGACACATAAAGGTCGATGTACATACACAGGGAAACACGTAAATGGCAAAAATCAAAACGCTGAACGTGTTTCCTAGCCAGCAGCGCAGTGATGGGGATAAAGAAATATATCCTTTTCCCCACTGTAGTGCAGTCTCGGAGTTGGTATATTTTAGAAGGGGGTGTGGGGGGTGAAGCCCCCCACATGTGATGCAGAGGGGCTTGTCCCCCTGCATAAACGTGTTAATGTATTTTTTTTTTATTTTGTACTTACCTGTGTGGTGCATTCGGCATTTTGATTTTTGCCGTTTATGTGTTTTTCTGTTAATGTATATCGAACTTTATGTGTCAATGTACATACATTCGTGTTTTAGATCTTTCGGGGGTTTAATATAGACCCATGCTGCCTTTATGCCTTAATCATATGAACTGTGTATGTGCACATTATTTGCATTCAAATCAGTTAATTTGAATAATGATAAGTGTTGTGCTACATATGCAGCATTGTTACTATTAGGCAGTTCCAAATTACAACAACTTGTGAAAATAAATGACGCATCCCCAATGAAATATGCATATGCCTTAAGGATGCTGTGGTGACATTTGCATAATCTGAGGTATGGACTCAGTGTGTATCTTAACTTAAGTCATCTTCCATGCTTTATCCTTTTATTTATTTATTTGTTTTTTATTGCCAGGAAAATATGACAGGGAAAAGTCGCATTTCAGCAGAGGCCTGGGGATAAAAGATCCACATTTATCATATTTTAAGTGTAGCTGTTAGGATTTCAACATTATTAGCATTTGACATTTGTGCTGGATATATAGCAAGATTTAAAGTTTTTAAATATGTATAGGTATTTACAGCCACTACCACAAAATGCAATGACTGCAGATTTTCACAAAAGTATAAGGGCTTACACATAAAAAAGGTGCTATTTGGAAGATCAGCTTTTCAGAAAGTCTTATTTCATACGGTTGAGACCATTTGATCGACTTTCCTAAAAGTTGAAGTAGCTGTATGGAGATCACTGTATAGTGGAGATTGTGAAATTTCCACTTTCCTTACTGTAGTGCAATCTCAGAGTTGGTATATTTAATTATTAGGGGGTGTGGGGGTGTTGGAGGACTTGACCCCTGCAAAAACACAGGGCTGGATTCACGAAGGCTTGCACGGAGTCTTAGAGTAGAGAAAGACTCCATGCAGCCATCATGGCCAACGAGCGGTCCAGGAACAGCCTGTAGGGGCGTGTAAGAGAGCTCCTAAAACGGCTCTTACACGGACAGGGCTGGGATATGCAAATGACCTCAACTGCAGGCGAAAGGCATGCAAATGAAGTAGATTTGAGATTCAGGAAACCCGAACCTGTCCGAGTAAGAGCAGTGTTATTTGTAGAAATGTACTCAGTTGACAACTGAGTACCCTTCTGCAAATAGCAAAAAGGGAGCCATGACAGCTCCAAATAAAGGCTGCATCCAGTGCAGGAAGCATGCCAATGGCCAAATATACGGCCATGTGAAATGTTTCCTGATGCAATATGAAAATAAAAATATTTTTTTTTCTGATTTCCAATGTTTAAGCATAGCGCAGCACCGCGCAAAAGGGATGCACTCTAAAACCCAGAATACTAAAAATTAAAACCCACAAATGTGGATTTTATTTAAATTGTCAATATACAATGCAAGGGAATGGCAGGCTGAAGACAACATGGCCACCAAGTAGAGGTTGCCAAGGGGGGAAGCTCAGTCTAAGACATGTAACCAAGCATTAGTAGGCAATCCTATGTAAATGAGCGTTAGGATAGTGAATCGCAAGTTTACATAGCAAATGATCACAGTCAGTGGAGTGTAGGAGTAGGATATGGGGAGTAACAGAGTAGAAGATAGGTGAAAGAAGTGAAGCTCATTGGAGCAGAGTGGCATGTGTCAGCTGTCATTTACACATCATGGAAAGAGATGTGTCAACAGGTAGGCTAGGGAAAAGCAAGAAACTGAAGGTGTATGCCGTGGATAACACCAAAGTTTCTTGCTGAGTGGGAATGTGCACGTGTAAACCTGAGTAAAACAGAGTGCGCACGTGTAAGCGTGAGTGCGCATGTTTAAGCTGGAGTAAGCATGTATAAGGCTGTTTAAAGAGTTGTAAGTGCATTTGTGCTGGTGTGTGCGTGTTTTAACCCGAATAAGCAAGATTTAGTCCGTGTAAGCATGTGTGCGTGTTAGCTGCTGTGCGCATGTTTGCACTTGTGTGTGCGGTGCCCCCCCCCCCCAAGGAAACAGAAAGGAAAAAGGAAGCACAGCAAATAGTAGGAAGCTACCAGGGAGAACTAGCAGAGCTAGCAGGTGAAAACAATCAGAATCAGGCAATTACACAGGCAGTACACTAGCCCAGCCCAGCCTAGCACTTAAAACTCTGCAAACAACAGTCCAGTATGTTTCTCATAACGGACTCTGCAGTAAGCTAATAGAGACTGAGACAAAGAAATGTTAGGGGCTGCCATTGCTGTTATAAGGTGACATATGTAACATGCTGAGGGTGGTGACAATGGAAATGCTCCTGGACAACCCACAGTGAGGAGACGGAGAAGAGTGTACAGGCCCAGGGTAACCTACCAGGGGCTACATGAGCTGGAGATAGTGGAGCGCTATAGAGTGGACAGAAACCTCCTGCAGCAAATTGTTGAGCTGTGCAGGCCATGCCTCAAACACTGAACCAACAGAGGGGAACCCATCCCAGTGGAAACCAAGGTATGTGTTGGCCTAAGCATATTAGCAACAGGTACCTTCCAGAGACCAACTGGAGATATGATGGGGATATCACAGGCATCAGCATCCAGGGTACTGCACCAGTTCCTGGATGCCATGTCAGTACATGTCAGTGATCATGTATATTTCACCAATACCCGTGAGGTATTGGCTAGCAATATGCGTCTCTTCCAGTAAATAGCGGAATACCCTGAGGTAGTGGGTGCAATAGACTGCACACACATATGCACCAAAGCACCAGCTGGTGAGTGGGGTAGGGTCTACTTCAACCGCAAGGGCTTCCCCTCCATCAACTGCCAGGTCATGTGTGATGCCCAGGGCATAATACCGAATGTGTGTGCAGGCTGCCATGGAAGCCACCATGATTCCCATATCTGGCATCTGACGCAGCTGTACCAGACATTTGCCAATGGGGACATCCCACATGGTCACCTAGTGGGGGATGCTGGCTATGCACTGGAGCCATGGCTGATGACACCCATCAGAAACGCACACACACCTGAACAGGAACGCCATAATGAGGCACAAGCACAAACTCGTAATGTAATAGAACATGTGTTTGGGCTGCTCAAGTCATGGTTCCGATGCCTGGACACATCTGGTGGAGCCTTGCAGTACTCACCAACTACATGTAGCCAAATTGTCATGGTATGTGCTATGCTACATAATATGATCCTGCAAAAACAGCTGCAGCAGGACCAGCATAGGCCTGGGCCAAATAGCCCCCCACCATTGCCAAGGCCGTCACAGGCAGAGCATGACTCGGAGGAGGAAAAACCTGAGCCTGCCCCAGTAGGCAGAAGGAGGAGTGCCCAGTATGCTTTGGCCTTGGCAAAGAGGCAACGCATAGCACATACACTGGCTCAGTAGGAACTCTGGAAATGATACCTCTCTCGCACAAATAGCAAAAGGGATGCCTAAGTTGACACAACCTGCTTTCAAACATGTATAGGGAGTGAAGTATGTGCATCCAACATAGGCAGCCCTGCAGCACCACCTAAGGCATGATTGCCATGTGTTAAGCAATATAAAGCACTGCTAAACAGCATTTACCACCATGTAGTATATGCAAACAAAATCCCACACACCAACTAGCACAACTGTGTTCAATGTTGAGTAATATTGGGCAACGTCCAGCAATGTTGGTGAATATTGAGCAATATCAGACAAGCCTGGTCTAAGTAGGGCATAGCTGAACAAAAGCCAACATGCTCATATTTGCTTAACTGGCCCTTAAGCAGTCTGGTCTGCTCAGTATGAAAATATACAGCAGTGATGGGCCTCGAACCCAGGATATTGTGCACTATAGCCAAAGTACTGAACCAATAAACCATGATAGTATTGCAGTGGTCAGCCTATATGAAGGAATGTTGATAAGTCTATGCAAAGTATTTCATGGAAATCCTGCAGGTACAGCATAATCCTTGTCCAGTTATGACACAAAGGTGAGTCCTGCAGTGAGAACAGAACCTGACTTCCAACACACACGTATAAATGTTAATATCAGTCATGTTCGCACACATCAACAAATGTAGTGGACCTCAGCTAGAAACATACTGAAAGGTCACACTGGGCATGCTCACACACTTGAATAAATGAGACAAATGTCAGGCAACGAAACACAGAATGGCAGAACTGGACAAGCTTACACACTTAGGCCATGTCTGAGTACAGCAGTGGGCCATGCATATCTGGCAGTTGCATGTGTTAACCCAGGAACCTGTCACTATACAGCAATCCACCCTGTGCACACAGTTATATGACAACAGACACATCTATAATATAGTGGAACCCTGTCATAACCAAATATGTTCTGCAGATACCGAAGTTGTTCACAGAAACTGGTAAAGCAAAGATGATAAAGGCCTGCAAACAGTATCAGCAATAAACATTGTGCATCTTGAACATTAGCATAGTTTTAGAGGTCTATACTAGGCTATCTGCCCTAGGCCATGTACAAGCCTAGCCAGAGTGCGTTTGGCATTCGCAACCCTGTCAGATTACTACACTGTGTGTGTGAATGGTAGGTTTGTGCCTCTGTCTAGCAGGGACACAGAAGATATCCCAGGGGTAAACATATGATCACACATACAGTCATCAAGATGCCTCCAGTAGGTGTTGAGTGGGTGGCTCAGCCTATGTGAAAGTGGGATTACTTTCTGGAGTGAGTGGAGCCTCTGGGATAAGAATCTGTCCCTCCACAATGTCCTATTAACATCTGTGCTGAGGTATACGTCCCTGGAGTGTGTAGCTCCAAGGGAGTCGGATATCCTGAGGTGGAGCATGTCCAGTAATTCTGGGTTGGGTATATCTGTAAACAATAGGCAGACATCATATCTGAGTGGGTGGTAAGCGACTGAGTAGAGCTGGAGTTACTGCATCTGAACTGTGCAGGGCATCTGTGTGAGTCCCTAGATCTGCTTGGTGAGGAACTTCCGTGGCCAGTACAGTTGCTGCAGGTGTCGGGTAAGGTACACCCCAAATGTGGCATTGTAACCAAGCATGGATGTGACGAGTATAGGGGCACAATGACCTCACTCAAGCTAGATGTGAAACCATATGGGATAAGCTGTAATGTCTATGGAGGTGGGTTTGTCTTCTGAGTCCTGCTTAAAAAGGCACTATGGTGGTAGCAAGAGCCTTAGCCAGCATTGCAAAGTCCAAGGGTGACAGGTGCAAGCTGTCCATAGTGAAGCTACATGGCATGTTGAGTTCGGCACCCTGTATGTCTATATAGGTGCATCTCACACATATATCTGAGTTTGTCGGGAGGAGGAGAGGGTTGTCTGTGTACATGAGGCAAATGCGACATTGTGTCACTATCACAATATCCACCAGCTGGACTGGAGAGTACACACAAAACTGACCCCTGGACATGCCAGGATATTATCAAGACATACTATGTAGCCTGATTACAAAGGATCAGTAGGGTGTTAAGCATGTAAAAGAGTATAACAGGGATTAGTGCTCATGTTCGTTGGTGTTTTGTAAAAAGTAGCTGAGACGGAGTCCAGACTGAATCATGACACCTCCTTCAGCTATGTCATAAATAGCAATGTACACCCATATATGTCCTGAGTTAGGGCCAACTGTACCTGAGTGACAATGCCGACATCATGACAGACAGGCCCATATGTACATACCCACCTCTCACTGACAATAGTCCATATCATCATACCAGGAGATATCACATGTAGAATGGATGAGCAGCTACCCCCACTGCCAAAAGCATGGCAGCAAGTGGAATACATTGATTCCCAATATGTGTCATGCACAAACTACAGAACAAACAGATCATGCACCTGAACAGTCAGCTGAGCCTCACCCCCTACATAGGATGTGGAACTGTTGAATGTGTCACAGCTACATATGGCAGTCCCCACAAGTGTTGGTGCACAACACACCATGGGAAGTCAAGTCCAGTACGCCTATGAAATCTGATCTGCAAGGTCATGGAGTCCATCATGGTTGCAGTCATAAACAGAGCTATTGGAAGCTGACATACACACAACCCTACCAACTGTGGTATGTTCATGTGTGGATCATGGTTCCCAACATGCTAGACTGTTTGCAAGGCAGCCACCCAAGACATACATCAATGAACACATCTACACATGTGTCACATAGACTTTGAATAGCCCTTTATCAACATCCCAGACACATGTAGTATCCAAAAAACCAACAAGCTGTGCATAAATATGTGTTGACACATGATGGAATGTCAATGTGTCCACAGATAGATCACACAAGGTAAGGATTCTGAGGTCTTCTTCAAGCTGTTGACACCTGCCGACCCACATGTACCATTCCTGGAATGGCAAAAAACAAAGTGTACACACATCACCATGTCCAGTCTGATGATGTCACCATCCTACAAATACAGCCGGAGAAGGGAAACCAGCCAATAAAGCAAATAGTGCGCTGTGTTAATGCGTCTCTCTCTAATATCATAACATAGTTAGGTAGGGGTTTGAATCCTGCAAACAGTGTGTGTGTGTGTGTGTGTGTGTGTGTGTGTGTGTGTGTGTGTGTGGGGTGTGTATTTGTGCAGTTTCCTTTGAGAGGTGTCCCCTTTTTGGAGACTGGGAAAACTCACTAAAAGAGGTACATTCCTCTTTGGAAAGTCTGATGATGTCACCATCCTACAAATACAGCAGGAGAAGGGAAACCAGCCAGTAAAGCAAATAGCACTCCATGTTAATGCGTTTCTCTCTAGTATCATAACATAGTTAGGTAGGGGTTTGAATCCTGCAAACAGTGAGTGTGTGTATGTGTGCAGTTTCCTTTGAGAGGTGTCCCCTTTTTGGAGACTGGAAAATCTCACTAAAAGAGGTACATTCCTCTTTGGAAAGACTGATGATGTCACCATCCTACAAATACTGCCTGAGAATAAAAAATACCCACTAAAGCAGATAGCGCGCCATGTTAATGCATTGCTCTCTAGTATCATAACTTAGGTAGGGGGTTGAATCCTGCAAATACTGACTGTGTGTTGGTCAATGTGATGTGGGTTTTGCTTTTTCTATGGTATGACATAGTATGATTACAACAGTAAGTGCATTGCACACATCAGGTATCTGCATGGCAAATATATATGTGTACATGTCCCCTCAATCAGTACATAGGTGTGAAGCCTGCATACTACATGTATACATTTGTTTCCATTGACAGGTTGTGCCGCTGCTTCTCAGATCATAGGTCACATATGTATGCATGTGACAAGGCCATCCACTGCTGTGTTCTGTGGCCAAGGTAATCTGTGGCATACACACCCATGACAGTTACTTAAGAGTAGTGTGAGTGAGGGTATATGCCTGGGGTATATGTCAGACATGGTCATACACAACAAAGACTAACAAGAATGGACAGTCTTCATAGATGTACGACTGCCTTGTGGATATGCAGTCAGGCCTCTAATGTCTTATGTGATACACCTTGGGACTCCACAATACCTATGGATATGTGGATACCAAGGGACACATGACATAACATGAGGCTGTATGTACACATTGGTACCCAACATACATGTTGAGGGCTACCACCTGTGTGGTACTGATGGGATAGTATGTATAGTACATGAGGATGACTATGCCATAGTCGGCTTACTGCTATACAGCATGTATCAGACAACAGGTATCTGTCTGTATGATACCCTTGTGTAGGATATGCGTCCCATCCAGGGAATGCATTGTAGGCCAATCCATGCATTTCCAGATTTGGATGGACATATCCCTACTGTGTCTGCATGTACCTAAGGGGGCTATATGCCAAACAGGTGTGGTCACAGGAATGGGTGGCAGTCATTACCACTGGTTAGTTTTATAGTGTAGCACCAGAAGGATCCAGTTGTTACTGGGTTCCCTACTACTGTGTGTCATTTGTCAGGCCATCATCCAATGATTGCTTAAAGTCATGCTGTTGAGGTTGTGTATACTACCAGACCGCAAATCATTGACAGATATTAACAGAATCACCCACAGCATAGTGTCAACCCATGTCATACACACATCTGCCCATGTTAGTACATAACTGTAGTAGAATGTATACTGGCCATTGAAAGATACTATGAGATGTTAACAATGTGTACGACAGAGTATGCCACATGTCCCATGTGTCCACTGTGCACGTACATACAGACAGTGCGCACCCACCATGTTCACAGATGTACACTTGCTAATCTGTACTGCACACATCACACACATACTGTACACTCACTAACACATGCTGGCAACACATTACACTTCAGCCAAGTGGCACATGGGTGGACAATACATACAGAGACCTAACAGTGGTGTAAACAATGCTACATTGACAATCAGAGCTTTGATGCATAATGTCTGCTCGGATATACCTACAAGGATGTCATTACACTTCCTTGTTGACAACTTGCTATTATTGCTACACTGCTATAGTGTCACCTTGTGCATCAGCAGCATGTTAGCCTGTCCATCCGTCAATGATGCAGATGACAGGAGGTGACACAGGTATCATCATATGCACAGGGTGTTATGTTGTTTGCCAGAGCCTGACATTGACCCATCCAATCGACATGTCTGTGTGTGTGTGTATGTGTGTGTGTGTGAGGGACAACAGTACAGCATGGGCCAATGTTGATGTAATGTGTGTGTGTGTATGTGTGAGCCCTAGTTGTTTGGTTAATGTGTGTGTGTCTGCATGCACACAGCTCCACCATGTGGCTGCCATATATGGTAGTTTGTGGGACAGCCACAGACTGTACCTGCTAGGCTGTACAGATCACTGTGTCTGGCCACGGACACAGTACCCATGCCTGGCAGGGGTGCTATGGACAGTATTGGGTACCAACCCTGACTGGGTACTGTCATCAGAGGCAGAGGTATGATGACTGGACCCACGTCCCTGCTGGGACTGGCCAGAGCCACATGCACGTGGTCTACTGGGACGGTCAATGGACAGGCCAGCCCCAGCATTGCTGGGGCTGGTACTGCCACTACGGGAGTAGCTGTGAACTCTGGGCCATCTGCAACCTCTGCCAGCTGTTGCTGGCATGCGTCCGCGTCGACGTCGCAACCGTCCTGCATGGTCCTGACTCATGGAAGACATGTTGTTGAGGGCATCTAATGTCTCCTCCCAACATCTATCAATGACCTCTGTGTAAGTCCGGATGGCACCGGCAAGGTCACGGATGCTGTCATTGATAGCGGTGTAATGTGTCCTCTGCACCCTAAGCCCCTGCCTGGTGTACCGTTCCATAAGTGCCTGAGCCTGCATTACAGCCCGGAACATACTGGTTGCCGTAAGACCTGTGAGGGCATGCCTGCCAGGGGCAATATGACCAGTGGTGCTCCCCTGAGAACCCCTGGACCTCTGTGTATGTGGCACCATTCCAGGTCTATGGCTATGGCTGCTGTGAGGGGATGCAAGTGCCATGGGAACCACACTCTCCTGGTCATTGCCAACTGCATGCTGTCCCTCGTCTATGGCCATTGGTGGTGAGGGATGTATTGACAGCATGAGTGTGCGCATAGATGGGGTTGAATGCTGTTTACTGTCGATTGGCAGACCAAAGACAGACCCTGTCAAATCTTCCTGTGCCAATATACATGTGTCATCATCACCACTATTCGTGGAAGTGGATTTAGGTTGCCTGCTGCTTTGGCATACCCCTAAATCAGCACCTGTGAGAGGAAGACAGGAAATACACGTTATGGTCTGCACATGCACACATGCACACATGAACACATGAACACATGAACACATGCACACATGCACACATGAACACATGCACACATGCACAAATGAACACCTCACTACAGCACATACACACACATACCAGCAATCCAATGCATACTCTATAGTGGTTGAAGGTGGGTGTCAGTATCACAAGGTAGACAGTCACCACACACGTGTCAGCATGCAGAATATGAGTTGCACAAGACCATGCAGTGCAAGTGTAGACACCCCTATTAAATGGCAGTATACACGGCTTTGATGCAACTGTGTAGTTGTTCAGTGATTTGCTACACCCTGGAACAGAATGTGTACATGGACACAACATTGCTGTGCAGGTATTATCAGCTCTGCAATGCCCTGTGCACCATCACTCACAAGTATACATGCCATGGCTGCATGTGTTATCTGTGTGACACATAGATATCCATGTCTGAGTGCAGTGTTTGTGTCCATAGCAGACCACAGTGGGCACGGGTGTAGCACATGCATGCTATATACACACACGGGATGTGCGGTGCATGTTGACGTGAAGGAACCCCAATGCTCAACATGGCCATTGTACAGTGGTTATGGTGAGTGTGGGACATTTTGCAGATATGTGGGTGCCAGACATCGCATGGCATGCTACACGACTGCAACATTAAACACCACACATACCCAATGTGTGTCAAGTGACCTATACACCCACTAGCATTCCAGAACATATATGTGACACTTTGTGTGGATGGTGCCTGCTGTGCATATTGTGTATACTGGCATATGTAAGCACACAGACAACATGCTATGCATATTTTGTATAGGTGCATATGTTTGCACACACACACCACTGAGGTGCAAAGCAATGACTGCTATGAGTAGTACTGTGGTTACTGTAACTGGATGGGGTGTAGTACCCTGTGCCATCATCAACATGCATCTTGTGGTCATTCACAGCTACTAATGTGTGCAAGACCACCACCTAGCATGCTGTACCTGAACTGCAGTGCCATGGCTACGTTCACAATTACACAGCCATCTTGTACATGGTTTTGTGAGGTGCCCAATAGGGAGCATTGCCTAACATGACTGTGTTATGTGTTGCAGAGTGTTGCACAGCCCCATGATAGGCCTCTACCCCTGAGGTACATCATGTGTGTGTGCATGACATGTGGGATACTGAAGTGTGACCTTACAGCGGGTGTGTGGTAATGCCAAATGTAGTATGTTTTTGTGTACTGAGTATGATAAACGTCTTCTGTTGTTTACAGCTGTAGCAACTATGCATATCCAATGTGCAGTACAGTGTTGCCACAATTGTGTCTGCTGCACTGTGCATTGCATGTGATTGAGGCAGCTACTGAGTTTACTGAGATGATTGGTGTCTCACAGCAAAATTGCGCAGCATGCATTATGTGTAGGTGTGTTACGTGTACATGGCCTACACCTCACCTATGACATGCACATTTCATTACCAATATTAAAGTGTTAACACACTCACCAGCATGTATTGTCTGCCCTGCTATCACACCAGAGGGACCTAGAAGAATATGACACAGTTTGTCAGTGGCCACATCTGTGGCATTGCTACTGTGAGTGTGCTAAACGACAGTGGAACAAAAGTCAACAGTCACAGATGTATGGATACTATTCCAAATATCAGTACTGCACATGTTAGGCAGTACAACTGCTAAACACACAGTACACATCTCACATATGCATATTCTAACAATACAGGTAATGGTAGTTTACAGCTAGGGTGTATTACCTGCACGCTCCATGTCAACCTGCTGGGTGGCTCCGGCCTCCATGATGACACATGTGTGATGCTGTTGCTGCTGTAGGCCAAGAGCCACCACGCTTAGGAGCAGCTCCTCCACTCTGGTGAGGGGGGATGTATGGCCGCCCCACCACCTGTGGCAAGCTGTTGCCTATGGATATCAGATGCACGCCGCCAGGCATGTCTAATTAAATCACTGCAGTGATGGCGTACCTGTTCATATGTCTGGTTATGCATGCCTATGTCATTTTCATGGCGAACAAGGTCTTCCCACAGTGCAGTATGGTCATGCTGATGCTGGCTGGCTCTGAAAAAAAGCAGATTATAGTGCTGCACCAGGCTGATCAGAATTTCCTGCTCCTACGCAGCTGAATATGATGGATTACGTTGATGAGCCATAACCCTGGAAGACAATTAAATGATATGTGTGAGCATGTCATGTGGCGCACTTAACACTATGAAGTACATATATCACTTAACTGCCATATAGCATCTATCTGTCTATCAGAGGATACACACATTCAATACCACATATCAGTGCTCAGCCCACAACTGGCTGACAGTGCCTGCCACACTCCATGTAACACACCAGTATACACCAGTAGTCGGCACACTGTTTGGGATACAATGCGCAATCTCAGCCCGGGGGTATATATGTCATCTAATGCAATGAATGTCATGTACATTTACAGTATTAACAGTAAACCACTCTAGTCTTTGATGCCATACCCCTACCTAACATATGTGCACAATTGTTAATATAGCTGGCATACTGCTGTAACAGAGTATACATGTTGCTAGGTACACACACATACCCTGTAACACACATGTCATTATGGGCATGGTGCAGGCATCATTAAACACACATCGGACATACATACAACACACAGATGTATGCCGACACAGATGAGCATTACCTGTGTACCTTATAGTACTGTGTGCCCCTACTTACAGATACATATGAATGTGGTATGTTATCTGTGCAGACTACAGGAAACACATGAGACAGTGTTACCAGGGACTGTGAACATACACCATACTGCGCTGTTTAGGCCTACAGCTTCAGGTAGTACAACAGTTCATATGTGAACTGGAGTCACCAGCAGTACCACTTACTGAGCATACATGTATTGCTTCAGCCTACATTGGGACACCACAGTCGTACACAAGGAACTACGTCACAACATATGCCATCCTACTATATCTGCATCCCAATAACTGACACATCTTTCTCCGGCCTCACACCTAGGACACAAACTACCATGACAGATACAACCTCACACTAAGCTATCACATCTTTACAAACCTTGCACACAGTCACTGTCACACTCATTCCACCTCACATAGCAGGTATTGCACTGAGTACATCTGTGTGTGCATTGTGTCATAGGTAGGTAATATGCTATTTGCCCTAGGGCCTAGAGCAGCCTAGCGATATGCTACCCTGGCCTTTGACACACATGTAATGTGATTTCACTTCCTCCTGCCAACCAGATACACAGAGGTGACTCCCAGGGCATATTACCTATCTCCAAAACAATCATCAGGGGTATGTATGGCATCTGCTAATGAGGAGCCTTGTTTGTTCATGCTGGGTGGTTTAGTCATGTCATGGCATATTTGTGGATAGGAACCTGTACCTCCAGTATGTGCTGTTTAGTGAAGTGACAAGGATTAGGGGCCTAGGTCATGTAGCCCGGAGGGATTGTGAGGTGTTGTCATGGTGGTTGGCCGACTGCTATGGGTGTGACATACCTCTGTATGTTCAGCAGTGGTAATCTCTGTGTGGGCAGTATGCAAAGCACTCTAGCTGTGGTTTGTGAGTCAGTCTGCACAGGGCATGTGTTTGAGGCCAGTATTACTTTTTGTTAGGTATGTCTGTGGCCTTTCCACATGCTGTAGTTGTCACATAGGGCATTGTGATGAGTAGAGGGGAACACCAACCTATATTTCCCGAGATGACACACCTTTTGTGATGACACGTACCACGTAGACAGATTACATTACTAGTGTTGTCACTGTGATTATCAAAAGGGAGCCTACTGTCCACCTGCATCCCGTGTACCCTTCTGACACCATCAGTGTTAGGCAGGCTACCACCTAAGTGGCAGTTACTGCGTAAGGTGTTTTGGAATGGGGTGTGGCACTGCGGTATCAACACTGGTGTTCAGTCCATGACTTGGACAACATGCACCTGTTGCAGTACATATGACCCTGTGTCTCCCTCACTCTCTCTCTCTTATATATATATATATATATATATATATATATATATATACATATACACATATATACATATCTATCCATATCTATCCATATCTATCCATAGCCATACATATCCATACATTTCTATATATATCTATATATATATATCTACATATGTCTACATATATCCATATATATCCATATATATCTATATATATCTATGTATATCCATATAGATCAATATATATCTATATTTATCCATATATATCCATATATATCTAAATATATCCATATATATATATATATATATATATATATATATATATATATGTATCTATACACACATATATATGTATATATACATGTATATATACACATACATGTAAACATCCATTGCTGTACATATAGCTGCACATATAGGCACATATACTGCCCACCTTTCATGGTGGGGATGTCAATTATGCAACAGTTGTGAGACATACGGTTATGTAATACTATTGCACAATGTTGTGCAGAATGCATTCTGCTGTCATCAGGTCGTATAGCTGTTGCAGGCCACACTGCCTGTAGCTCAGTCCCACAGCATTTAATCACCACATGACATATACCGGCACTGCTTGCTTTCTGCAATGCCACGCACTACAACCTACATACATATGTGCACATAGCAGCCATCAACAACATACTTATGTCCAGCCTTCACTAACAGTTGCAGTATGTCCCTTGCCCTATGCAAATGTGCATGTACATATAGATAGGGACTGCTGCTACATATGGATGATTCACAGTATGTATAGTACCCTTCAGACACATCTTTCAGATGTCACCAAATACATATCTGTTACATACCTTACCTTTGTATTCCCCACATCCGTCTGTTGTAGGTGTTGTTTTTTTATTGTTTATTTATTTATTTTTTTTGGTTTTGTTTCCTCTGTGTGTTGCTGTTTGTTTTCAGAGTCTGTCTCCTTCTGCCTGTTTGTGTCTGTCTGTCTCTATCTGTCTCTCTCACTCATGCTCTCTCTCTCTCTCTCTCCCAGTTTTTGCAATGATATTATTGCATGTGTGGACAGCAGATACAGGCTGCTTTTCTAGGTATCTGCACATGTGCATGTGATGGCCTCTGCACCAATTGGCGCCCACCATTTAGTAATTGCATGCAGCCTACTGTGTGGTAATTGCAGTTCTCACTGTGAATTCAGGACACTGCTATAAAATGATAGGTTAGGTAGACGTAGCCCTTTCAGTTTTGCAAGGTGGGGACCATGCTTGTTTGCTGTGGACACTGTTGTCTCAGTCAGAAGGTTGGTATATGTCACATATCTGAAGCTGGGTTGTAGCCAGTGAAATGCATGTTGTACTGAAACCTGACTGTTGCTTCTTCCAGTACACTCTTCTCAATGTGTAGGTTTACTCACACCTCCTAATGCTAACACTGGATACATGGGAGTATGTACTTTCTTTTCAAATTAGAGAATTAAGTGGCATAAAACAGTAGTTATTGCAATGTATTCCTATGGCTTTCCTATTTTCCCTTTACATTCACTCATGGTAATGCATGATATATTGCTTTCAGCTCTAAGTCATTGTGTATCTGCTGTGGTGTAGTGGTACTTCATGCAGACTGGTGAGTCCAAGGTCCCGGGTTCGAGACTGACAAGGGTATTTTATTTTACTGCTGAGTAGTACAAGGGCCTTGTCATACAGAGTGACTAAGGCACTTTTAAGCAGTTGTAAGCAGGTTTGCATGGGTTTGCGCGATGTTTGGCAATGCTTAGCTATGCGCACACAAGCTCACACTCGCGCACCCCCGCTAACTACTGCTTAAATGTGCTTACTCCCGCTAACCCCCGTGCAAATTTCTTTTAATGAAAAGAAAATGGGGAGATAGGAAAGTGGTGAAACAGGGGGCACAAAGAGGGAAATAAAGTAGGGAAACCAGCTCAGGATGAGCAGGATGGGTGTAGGGAAGTTCCATAGCTGCCCATTTCTTTACCAGCAACAGCTGTGCATATGTTTGAAATTTGGTGTGAAATTTGAAACCTTCCACCCCTGAGAGAGGGATGAGGACAACAAAATATATTGTACTGCCAATTAGAATTATCAGTTTACATGTCCAGTGGACATGTGTGTGAATTGGACAGCTATGTATAGGGCGTAATTATTTTGTGGGAACAGATTGCCCTTTTTTTAAATTTTTTTTTCAGGTGAGAGTGGAATGTGACGTAGAGGAAGTAGGTATATTTGGGGAGGTAGGTTGGGGAGGTAAACAGACAAGACAAACAAGACGCATACAGGGGTGGAGTTTGACACATGGGGTGGGTGAACACAATTGACAGGGAAGGATGTTTGGAAATCGCAAGCCCATGAGCCCACAGATGGTAACAGTGGAACTGAGATCCCCACCCATGGGCAGTCACCACTGCACCTTCACAGCCCCGAGGGTGGAGGTGCTGAGGGCTGTGTAGGACGGGCAGGCTCACCTGAGACACGCTACTCTTGCCTCGAGCTGGCGTAGGGGATCAGTGACTGAACGCTGGATCTCCCTACGCACCACAGCCCAGAACCTAGCAAGTGTGACAGGTGGCCCTCCTCCGCCATGCTTGCATGGGGGGGATGAGCCACATCCCCTGCAGCGCTTCAACCCGAAGGTGGCACAGAACCAATGGAGGAGGGGAGCCTAGGCTGGGCACCAGAGCCGCTGGTGCCAGGTGCACTCGCCAACTGAAGAGGGACAGGTGGGTCCACTGGGACCGGCCTTCCCATACGTTCTGTGATTAGGTGTGTTTAATTACAACATAAACAACAGCATTCCAGATTAGTTGTAACAGCATGCAGTAATATTCCCATTAACCCAACACACCAAAGTTCCAACAGTTGAACAGCAGGCATAGCACATGCATATATTGAATGACAGTGGATATTCCAACAGCATGCAGAGATGTTTGATAGCAACAGGCCACCATGAACGTGGTGTTTGAACAGGGCACATGCATCAACATCAATGCAAATATTTATAAAACAATAGGACATATGTCCCAACAAATATTTAAGGTTACACATACCCAATGAGGTGTGGAATTGCATGGTTTATACACATATGGTAGGGTATAGAAAAAACCTCGGTTAACATCTTATAATGACCTTTTAGTCTACACTACATTCCCAGTGACTGCGAGTGTATATCCCCTACCTGTATTATTACACTTGCCACCATACATTAGGTTGTGTCATGGTTTTGGCTAGTTCAATATATGCCTGACCTATATCTGACATTATAACTGTCCAGGATGCAGATGCTAATGCTACATATTTCTTGTTTGCATTTATATTTCTTTATCTACATATCTGGGATGTTTTCACATGACATTTTCACTTCAATTTGTACAGAACTCTGCATTTCTTTACACACACTCACATTTCTGGTGAATAATTACATGCTACATGTGTGCCAGGTTTACTTATTTATGCCAGCCAGTAACTGACTATTGTGGACTGTATATATGTTTCACAGCTACTAGCACTTCCATCACCCACTTTATATAGGACTGCATAACTCTGGATTGACAGCACATTTTCAAACAGTACTGTTTGTATAATGCAAAGGTACAACAACATTTCAGACTCTGTGACACAGACTCACTCTGGGTTTTAGACCTTTATTAATGACATTGCACACTTTTCCACAGGCCCACTCCTTTATTTGTTTTAAAGGTGTTTATGGCAGACATGTTCAAGACATATTATACCTTTATTAATAGGTTAGAACAATCTTTTTTCAGGCTCACTCACTTATGTTATATGACAGTGCCTGCAGAGATATTATTCCAGACATATGTTACCTTTCTTAATGGGTTACTACCCTCTTTTTCTGCCTCTCTGATGTTTTTGTCTGTCAGTACATGCAGAGGACTTATTCAGGCAATTCTATGGCTGTTTTATTGGACTAAAACACTTTCTTTCATGCTCTCTCCCATATTTTATATAACAATACATACAGAATAATCACTAACCTGCCTGATGGCACAGTCTTAGCAGCCTATCAGCATAGGCTTGCTGATTCATAACATGGTCACCTGCAGCTGTAAAGTAAATGAAGGGATATTGAGACATACCTATCCATTATACATACTCCATTATAAATTCTTACATACTGCATTCCATGGCTACATACTCAGTTGTGGGGTATTCTGCATCCCACGGGCCTCCTGTATCTACTGGTTCAGGGAGTCCTGCTTTCATCTCTTCAGGTCTGCATGGTGGTGACAGACCTGCTCACCAGTCCGAGGAACGCCTGTGGCACTGGTGAGGTCACGAGCTAACCGTTTCCAAGCCTCTGCCTTGTACTCCATCCCTTGGAACTGGCCCTGCAGGAGTCTTGACTCGTGATGGTGGACAAGGAGCCAAACCATGTATTTGGACTCCTCGATGCCCCAACGTTGAGCTCAGATGAGTGTTCCCTCTCTGACACCGGACATTCTAACTGCAGATGTGAGCGACAATCAGTTATGGTATGTATTCCCTCCTGTGGGGCTTAAATATGCCACATCTCCTGCACTTTTTTGTGATTGGCCATTTTGTAAAATTCTCGGCTGACTGCAGACCTGCTTAGTAATGGTTAAACTACCATTCGTAAGTATATGAATGTTAATAGTGGCTGCTTCCCCTATGTTGTCATGGCTTAGTGGTTCTGTACTTTGAGTATGATGCACAGGGTCCTGGGTTTGAACCTTGTCATTCTTTTATTTTAATACTGTCTAAACAGGCTAGGAGGTGCGGCTGTGTTTAAGTAACTTAGCTCTGCGTTGCTCCATGGTGCCCTGGTTGGCGTGGCGTGCACGTCCGCGCAAACACATTGCACTGGGTAAAGCACTTTTAACCTTTGGGCAACTCTATTGCACTGGGTAAAGCACTTTTAACCTTTGGGCAACTCTATTGCACTGGGTAAAGCACTATTAAACTATGGGCAACTCTGTTTAGCTGGGTAAAGCACTATTAAACTATGGGCACCTGTGTTTAGCTGTGTAAAGCATTGCTTAACAGCAGGCTATTATATATCTGGGTTCTTTCAAAATATTTAGTTTGTTCACTGATACATTGGCCATGTCACTGCTTTTAATAAAATTGTAATCATATATGTCTGGTATTATTTCAAATACTGATTTAAAACATAAATAAGAAGGGAAGTGGTGGGATTCGAATCGTGAATGCCTTCTCTTTGTGCATACACTCTACCATTACACTATTGCAATTTGGTGTGATTTGCATAAACATTCTTTCTTATGCTCTTCCATGTCAGAATTGCTAACTCTAGCTAAGCAATGGGCACACCCGTGCACACACTCACAAATAGGGGCAGCTATATCGTGGATTTAAAAAAATATATATATAATTATTTATTTTATATAAGTGTGATGGGGGTTTACAGTGTCAGGGAGTGTGGCGTTGGGTGCAAGTACATTTGAGCGAACTCGCTCTTGTGTGTTGACATTATGCTTTTAAAACATTGCAGGGGTGTGCACATTTAGACTGCTCAGCAGTCGGACACGCCCCCTGCTTTCCTACTTAGTCCATGTAAGAGTTACGGTTGAGTCAGCGTACCCTCATGAATATTCAATGCATGCTGACGTCAAACCGTTCAACTGCAGCCTCCGAGTAAGACTTATTAAGTCTTACACGGAGGATTAGTGAATCCAGGGGACAGACATTTCTTATTTTTTGTGTTTTCAAAATTAAAGAATTTCAGTCATAAGGTCTAGACCATATGCAGTTTGATTTTCCACAATTTCACTTTAACAACTTATTCCAATGGAAGGGAGTTAAGACCCAGAAAATTTGTGCATATAGAATTGAGATCTTGCTAGTTGCAAGCCAGACCAACTAGAAGAAAGGTACAATTTTAAACCCATTGCTTTTCCTGTGCTTGATGCTGCTTTCAGTTGTGATTAAGTAAGAAAATCTGGAGAAGAAAAAAGCAAGCTCCACAACGCTGAATAAATTTAATAGAAATAAAACAACAAAGCTTTCAGACCATAAGTCCTTCTTAAGTTTTTGTAAAATTCACAGGAACAGTAGTTCTTTCGTACATTAAGCATTTACATCACATGACACAGCTCAAACCTATCAAGCAACATCAATTAAAAAAAGCAATTAAGAAATTTAAAATTTAAAGCAACATTTTATATACATACATAGTAATAGCAGCAATGATAAAATAATCTCTCCATTATTCTAATGTACCTGTTGTTGTTTAGCTTTTAATATATTTTTCAGTGTTACCTGTTTATTTAAACCAGGGTAAATATCAGCCTGCAATCGAATAATCCATTCATATTCTTTTGTGCCTAACCTATTAATCAACTCACCCCCTCTAATATTTGGTGACAGTGTATTTATGAGTCGAAAAAAGAACTGATGGAAATCATTAGTCTCCTGCACATGTTGAGCCAAAGAATTTGTAATAACTTTTCTACGTATATATGACCTATGTTCTATAATTCTATCACATAGCCTTCTTGCAGATTTCCCAACATAGAAACAAGAACATTGTTGACATGAAGCTAGATAAATCACATATGAAGTGTTGCAGGTGGCTGTACAGTAAAACACAAATCTCTTACCACTCAAAGCTTGTACAAATTCAGTAGACTGAATAATACTAGAACAACAAGAACAGTTATGACAAGGGAAAGTGCCCTTCCTATTGTGGGCAATACATTCAGGGCAAAATCTTTATAACATAAACACTTTTTCAAATTATCACAATTCCTATATGTAAAAGAAGGTTTATCAGGAAGCCACTTCTCATGGCCAGGTATTGCCTTTAAAATGTGCCAATTATTTTTAATAACTTGTTTAATAGATTTATTTGCCCTGCTATAGGTCATTAAGTATCTCAAAGAATTTTTTGATTCAGGACGAACTATACTAGAATTAGTATTGTCATGACTAGAAAAATAAGGTCTTGCTCCTTCATCTCTTACTGCCATTACCTCATTCCTAATTGTCTCTAAATCATTTGGATTATAACCCCTCATTAAAAACTCATCTGTCATATCCTGCATCTGTTTACAACAAACTTCAACCTTACTGTTTAGCCTACTTGCTCGTAAATATTGGCTCCTTGGAATGCCCTTAAAAATATGCTTAGCATGCATACTGTTCTTGTGTAAATAATTATTTACATTTACATCTTTCTTGTGGATACATGTATCTAATCCATGTTCAGTTCTATGCAAAGTAACATCTAGAAAGTATATTTCAGTTTCTGAGTACTTAATTTCAAACTTCAAAAAGTCAACTACCCCATTCAAATATACAAAAAAATTATCAAGAGCTTCACTAGTGCCATGCCAGACCAGAAAAATATCATCCACAAAATGCTTATAAAAGAGAATCGTAGATGCATATATATTAGTCTGTCCAAACACATTCACTTCATCCCATTTACCTAGAGTTAAATTAGCATAAGTGTTCGCTATTCCAGTATCCATCGCTATACCTGATATTTATTGGTATATTTGTTTGTTAAAAATAAAAATATTATTCTCAAACACCAGCTCTAATAATTCATAAAGTGTCTCAATATATCTTGCTGAAAACTGACCACATTCCTGAAGAAATTCCCTTATTCATTCAATCCTATAATTATTAGGGATGACAGTAAAAAGTGATTTTATATCTAATGTCACCAGCAGGAAATTTCTTTAATAGTGCTATTATACCAACTATACAGCTGAGTTACAAAATCTCCAGTATCCTTAATATAGCTAGGAATGGATTTTAGAAACACTTTTAATATGTTTTGTAGATAGACCAACAAAGGCTCTTTGGCCCACCCCCTCCCAGGCACAGTAGGTCTCATTGGTGATTTAATCCGTGATTTATGTATTTTTGGTAGGACATATAGAGCTGGAATTGTAGGACATGGTACAATGAAGAAGTTAAAAATGTTTGTATCTATATTGTTCATTAGCTGTAAATCATAAACAGACATATTAATCCTATTAATGATCTCATTAACTTCTCTATCACAAATTACCTTAAAACTTTGTACATCTTAAATCAAGTCATACATTGCTTCAAGGTAATCACTTACATTCATCAACGCAATACTGCCACCTTTGTCTGCTTCCTTAATGATTACATCTTTGTTGTCCAGTGCTTTAAGAGCATCAGACTCTTCTTTAGTAAGGTTATATGTTTTTTTTTAAATTTCCATCATACAGTTCCCTTATCTGTTTTTCACATAAATCATCAAACACAGTTACAACAGGGTCACTCAGAGGGATAAATGTGCTTGTTCATTTGCATAGGTCATTTACAAAAGTCTCAGAGTCTTTAAAAAATATTTTTTAAAAGTTCAAACTATGAGAAAACCCTTTCAAATTTGTAATAGCATTAACTAGGTTATCCGTATTTGCTGGTATAAACTTAATTCCATGAGATAGCAGAGAGAGTTCAGCATCTGTTAATACATAGTCAGAAAGATTTACTGCAAATAAATTATCAGATGTCACTCCATTCAAACTTGCACTGACAGTCTCAGTAGTACTTACAACTACTTGTTTGTTTTGCTACGAGTCAACGGTCCATTCCTCATTCTTCCTCGAGATTGGGAGCAGTTCCTGGATGAGTCTTGATTCTGTTTCACTACTTGTTCTGGTAGTTTCATTACTACCCATCGAATCCCCTCTAGAAAAGGGGCTAAACTGTTTACTACATTCTCATCAGAAGAATTGTTAGTCACAGAATGAGGCCATGAACCTGATTTTTTGCCTCCTTGTACCAAGTTCTCTATTGCACTGGGTGATGTAGATGGTATACTTGTAACCTCCAACAAGTAAACACAAAAAGGACCAATGGTGTGCACAAAAAGACCAAGAAACAATAGTAAGCAACACCAACCAGGAATGAACACGAACAATGTAAATGCAAAATGCAGACATAGTTTATTGTCCGCACTAATGCTTGTACAAATACAGCACGTTTTTGTCATCAACTTCATCAGTGACTGATGAAGTTGATGACAAAAATGTGCTGTATTTGTACAAGCATTAATGTGGACAATAAACTGTGTCTGGATTTTTCATTTACATTGTTCGTGTTCATTCCTGGTTGGTGTTGCTTACTATTGATACGTGTAACCTCCCCCTCATCATTCAATTGATTAAAAGCAGGAGTACTTTCCAATGACACTACCACATTCACCAATGGCTACTGCTGATTCGTTGTATGCTCAAAAGTGTCTAATTCATACATGGAACCCTGCTTACTCTTAGGAGTGCTAACAGCTGATGTATAAGAAGGCAGTTTTCGGCCAGGAAAAAATCTGACTGTTATTAAAGTCTTTAATGTCCTGTTGCAAGTTTTTCCTTTTAATTCCTTCTAGATGCTTGTCAAAGTTAGTAAGGTGTTTTAACATACCATCAAACAAAGAAATTTTCTGATTAAAAAGTGTAGAGTTAGAAAGCTGCTTCTCCAAGTTCTCAATTTCGTTACATGATTCATCTTCTTTCAAAGTGAAGAAGTCATTCATTAAATGCATATGGTTCAAGCTTAGATTTGTATTCAGTTCCTGCCATTTTGTCAGGAGTTCAGGGTAGGTATTCCCATATGAGAGCATGTTTAAAACACGTAAACCCCACGGGACAATACCTTAGTCTAAGTAAACATGAAAACTAAAGCATTGCCACTGCAACTTCTTGAAATTCTTTACCTTATATTCAAGAGTATGTATCAAGTAACAATAATTTCTTTGGGATGTTACATTCATAACCTTCGCTGTTCCATCAGCCATTGCAACCATGCAGTTCAACAACGGATTCTCGTGAACCAACAGGCTATGTAATGATCTAGTAGCATAACCATTCTGCGACACAATAGGTTGTGTCATTATAGTACTCAAAACCAGCCTTCAAAGGTTCACCAAACAAATAATGTCAATAAAAGTATCAAACAGTTGAGCCAAATGATGTAGTGGAGTACAGCAAAAACAGTCCGACTGGAGAAGAAAAAGAGCAAGCCCCACAACGCTGAATAAATTTTGTAGAAATAAAACAACAAAGCTTTCAGACCATAAGTCCTTCTTCAGTGTTTGCAAAATTCACAAGAACAATAGTTCTTTTATACATTAGGCATTTACATCACATGCCACAGCTCAAACCTATCAAACAACATCAATTAAAAAATCATTTAAGAAATTTAAAATTTAAAGCAACTTTTTATATACATACATAGTAGTAATAGCAGCACTGATAAAATAATCTCTACATTATTCTAATGTACCTGTTGTTTAGCTTTTAATATTGGTTTCAGTGTTACCTGTTTATTTAAACCAGTGTAAATATTGGTCTATTGGAGTCCCTCCAAAAACATCTTATGAAACTTTTACTATGCTTAGACTATTGAAGACCTTGATATTCTAACACAAAACTGTAACTCACATCTTTTAATGTAAATAAAGTTCTGCTGATTGTATTTGATAATTCATTGAAAATTCTCTCATAATATATAGATTGGCAGAACAATCTGTCTCTCAAAGTTATAATTTGTCATTTTGTGATGCATTTTTTCAGTCCATATTTTAGTTATTTTTAGTTTTTTATATAGACTCCATTTCAGAGGAGCATAGTCTAACTTGTGCTGATATTTTTTTCCTGTACAAAATAAAACATTCTGAATTAATATACAGAGATTTTTTTTAGGTTTATAGATTAGTACTAGGCTAATTAAGCTTGTGGGCCATTTTAACCTTAGCCAATTGGCAAATGTGAGAATTAAACCCTGCACTTTGTGTCTGTAAGGTAAGCAGCTTAACCATTATGGCAACTGCCTGACAGCATGCATTGCAAAATAGCTTTATTCCAAATACTGAATCTTTAACACAGTTGTACATTCATCATATTCAGTTCTTAGAACATTACATTAGAATATTATTTCCTATATATGTAACCTGGTCCCTGTATTCCACAATTCTGCAGACTCCACTCAAAAGCAAAGAAAGAAATGAAAAACAAGGAATGTTCCTTTCCCAGTTACTTGATTTCTTCTAACTTACATGTATATTTCTGAATTACTTATGATTTCTGAATGAATTGCAAAGCAAGTTAGAAAGAAAATAGATGTAATGTGTATGCATAAATGAGATACTACTGAATTGTAACAAGCTAGAGTCTGTGTGTTATATGGTACACTTAAAAACAAAACACAAGTTCAATGGTTTATGAATGGGCTTTGTTAAATAAAAGTTAAAATGAAACACACTTGCCCTGCACAATTCAAATGAAGTTTTACACTGTACAATTTCTGCATAAAAGAAAGATTTTGAATGCAGTATGCTTTCTTTTCATGTTTAAATATTTGAAATACTGGAATTTGTTCTGGATAAGATGTAACAGACATTGATTTGCTGCAATATGATTTACATATGTTAATACCTTAAGGTTAAAGGTTGCTCGCAGTGGTTCATAAACTTCTGTTCAACTTGAAACATGGTTGGCATATAGCATACCTGCACACTAAAGCCCTTAGTAATTTCCCAGGGCTTAGTATACAATAGGGCATGGCCTGGGCAAGATCTGGTTGATGGTCTTGCTCCAGTTTGTACATAGTCCATGTATGGGCTACATATGCAAATAACCAATCCTTCCTCTGCAGTCATACAAGATTCACAACTGCAGCACTGTTTAGAGTACGGGTTAGTCCCAACAGGGATGCTACTGGACTACAGCTATGTGCACTCAATCCAATGATACAGTACTTGTCTGTAAGGTGAATACCTGTCAATATGCTGCTCAGCATACAAACCTGGGCAACATGCAAGTGCCCCAAATCAAAAAATCTCCATTGGCCTACCAAACAATGGAGTTCCCTACAATGTAGGCCAACCTTTCAGAAGCAAACTTGGTCTACATCTGTAGAATGGTGCTGGTGAGCTCCCTTGAGGGGAAGCTCAGACAGTATCAGATATCATATCACCTCATCACAAGAGTATGGAAATAACCATAACTTCCTTTCATGATTAGGAACTGTGAAAGCTTTATGAATCACACTTATGTATGAATGCAGAGCACAGCAAGGCACAAGGCTTTATTGTGATAAGGTATTCAAAATGTTCTTTATTACTTAGTTGTTCTGCAGCACATCATAGCAGAGTACAGTAGCAGGATGACTTGGTTAAAGCAGTGCAGTGTATAGAGCTGTGTACAACGTGCTCCTGTGCACACAACAACAACCTAGCAGTCCTTTGTAAACTTCTGTTGTGGACTTTGATCCAGGTCTAACGACTGCAGCCCTGAATAACAGTGTACTAAACATATGCTTATAGGCCTCTGCACATCATGTTTATGAATTCCAGGCCTCATCTGCATCCATATTTCACAACATAGGAATGTAAGTTAGATTAAAAAAGAGTGATCACAATAACAGTGCATTACCACAGTATACTACATTGCCAATAAGACCACTGCACACCTTGATTTAAACAGGTATCATGCATTCCCCATAACTTATTTGCCCATATACAGTTTTTTTGGAAAAAGGTACAGTAAGGGTGATGAGTAAAATTCAGAAGAATCCTTAATAGTGTAGTAAAATCCTTGGTAAACATTACAGACTTGTTATGCAATTGCACTTGTTAGCACTGCATTTGCATTATAGATAAATAAATAAAACCATTCATCCTTTTATAAGTGTGCCATACAGGACAAACTTTTACTCTAAGTAATTACATTGCTAAGTCTTAGATATACCCAATTATCCATATTGGCATACTATTGAGCTGGTATGGTACATTATTTTTTGTGTAAAATACTGTAAGCTGGCAGGATGCAGCTCAGTAAGACTCGACATTGGTACTGTCCATGGTGCTGAATTCATTTAATTTTCATTGGCATACCTCATACTACTGCTGGCAGGATCAAGGCCCACATTACTGAGCAGATGGACTTGCCCCAGCAAGACCCATGGTATCACATGTTCCTGAGCCCCCATCTTTTCCGAGTTTCACAATTCGAAGTCTTAAAGAGTCCTGGTTCTCAGGCTTGCTTGATCTTGATGCAATTGCCTATGGTTATAGTTTCTCAATGTGAAGGTCCTCAACTTTCCAATCATAAACTGTAAAGGTATATATAACATAGAAGTATTTTTGTATACAATAAGTGTGTATATATGTGTGCGCGCGCGTGTGTGTGTGTGCGTGTGTGTGCGTGTGTATACATGTGTGCGTATGCATATTCATATATGGTTACAGGTCATTAGCGCAAACGTTCATATGAGCAAATGTATTTTGGTTGTCGACTGCATATTGTATGAGATTGCATTAAGGGGTAAGGGAATTTCCCCTTACCACACTGATGTACGATCTCAGAGGTGGTACATATAACTGGCAGGATATGTGGGGGTGCAGGGGAGGTGTCCCTTGAGAAAAAAAGTTTTCGTTTTAGTTGTGTTTGTTTGAATCATTTTAGATTAACTCTAAAATGATCACTGCTTTTATATATGCATTCAGTGTTTGACAAAATATATGTATATCCCCATGCACACATTTAAGTACTTAGTATTAAAGAGGCTGATATCAGAATGCAGGCACCAAGATCTGTTATAACAGTAACTGGTTAGATATTCTTCCTATTTGTATGATGACTAATCTATAAAGATTATAGTCTATTCTGCAGTGTGATGGCTTTAGTATCTTTAAGTTCAACACTTTGTTGTTGGCATAGAAAGGTTATATAAGAATACTTTCAGCTATGCTGTGCCCTTCTGCTCCCTATTTTATAATTGTCTGAGTTTTTGTGCCTAATATTGCCCATGAGTAGAGCATTAAGAAATGAATAGCATAGGGTTGAGCATCAAACCCTGAAGACCTCCACTGGATGCCATGCTCCACAAATATATGGTTTATAGTGCATGTGCCTCTCTATTTTCAGTTTAAAGCCTCTCCTCAGTAGACTTGCCCTAGCAGAATATGAGGTTCTTTAAGCAGTGCTTTTCTAAAAAAAAATCAAAATATTTGGCCCACAAGCAAAGTCTTTTAAATAGTGTTTTGTTATACAAAACCCAATGTCCCTGGCACACACAGTGTCAGTCAAGACTTTGTAGGTAAAATGTGTGTGTGTGTGTGTGTGTGTGTGTGTGTGTGTGTGTGTGTGTGTGTGTGTGTGTGTGTGTGTGTGTGTGTGTGTGTATCTATAGCTATCTCTCTACACACACACACATATATATATATATATATATATATATGTGTGTGTGTGTGTGTGTGTGTGTGTGTGTGTGTGTGTGTGTGTGTGTGTGTGTGTGTGTGTCTGTTTATAAATAGAGAGAGGGAGTGTGTTTGTGTGTCTTTGTTAGATGAATAGATATACGGGGGGGATGGAATGTGTGTGTGTGTATGTGTGTGTGTGTGTGTGTGTGTGTGTGTGTGTGTGTGTGTGTGTGTGTGTGTGTGTGTGTGTGTGTGTGTGTGTGTGTGTGTGTGTCTGTATATAAACAGAGAGAGGGAGTGTGCTTGTGTGTCTGTGTTAGATAAATAGATATATGGGGGGGACGCAATGTGTGTTGTGTGTGTGTGTGTGTGTGTGTGTGTGTGTGTGTGTGTGTGTGTGTGTGTGTGTGTGTGTGTTTGTGTGTGCCTGAGTGTGCATGTCTTTGTCAGGAATTAGCATCCTATTCAGTATGAGCTTCTTTCTCTTTCCTGAGTGCCAGGCTTAAGCTCCTCCATGATCTTGTACTGGATTAAGTTGGTAATTGGATAATGAAGGAATGCTTGTCAAAATCTAAATACTGGCAATTTGTTTTTTCTTAGTTTGACTGATGTGAGATTTGGAACTGTTGTGTATGTGTAGAAATGAATGAGAGTTAACTTGCTATCCTGCTTTATGTGTGTGGTTGTGTGTGCAGTAGCTGTGAAGGCTTGGATTATTAAGCAGTAAGTGAGGCATGGCTATTGATGTCGTGCTTCATTTTATATTTCCATTTTTTCATGATTGATTTATATTAAGCTTAAAAGTAATCTATGTTTAGTTGACAAATGTGTTTAGGCATTGTATGTGTTGTGTTTATTTATTTGGTTTATATCTTGTACCTTGCAGAGGCTGTTGTTTCTTATCGACTTGTTACATTGCTATGTGCATATTTCAGATTTGTCCACTTTAAATAGTGACATAATTTGTTACTAATGTTTTTATCTATGAATATATCTTCATTAAATAGATTTTATTAACTTGGAATCTATATCATTTAAATTTAATTCAGGAGAAAAGAAGGTGGACATTAGAACAGCCATAGCTAGGAATGATGGTAGGCAAAAGAAAGTAAGGTGATATGGTGGCCAGAGCAACTAACAGGAAGGGTTACAAGGAGATGGACTGTCACGAAATGGAGGGCCATATTTGTGAGGAGTAAGATATGTCACTTATTCACACTGTTATTACAGGGAGAAAGACAAATGTAATATGAACCACAAGGGGATAGGTGAAGGATATGGTATTTCTAGAATTCCAGCTGAGTAGGCAGTATGGATAAGTATGAGAAGGCTTACAACATTCCTAAAGAATGAGATAAGTTGAAGACTGCAGAGTACTGATAACATTGTGGAGAGGTGAAAGCTAATTTAGATGGGAAGAAATAGCTGGGGAAGTGGGACGTTGGCCATTTTATGTAGGAAGATTGATGATGAAATATCTGTAACTAGAATTCAAAATCTGGCAAAGAAAAGGAGAGTTGTAATAATTGGGGTGGAGTCAACTTTTTGCAGGAATGTCATCTTCATAGATACAGAAGTACAGTAGAATTGGTGGAAGTGCTGTTAGAGAAACGTCTTCAAAACAGGTAAGAACAAAAGCAAGGAATGCCTACTGTGTTGTCAAAAAAGGCATTACCCTCAAGACAGTTGACTATCCTGTCTTGTAAGGTGCCAAAACCTTGTACACCTTGACTTCAAGCGGGAGTATTGCTATAGCGTCTGTAAAGTCACTTCTGTTTGAGAAGAGTCTTGTTAATGTTCTTCAATTCTTGTGGATCCTCTATCACCATGCAAAGATCAGAATTTGTGAACTTAGCTTTATGGAGGAGGGTTATCTTTGTGCCTGTAAATTTCTTCAGTCTCGTCAATGGTCACAATCCACCTTAAGCACTTCTGTTTTCTGAACTTTGTTTTCCTTCAGTGTGTTTCAGCTTTGTCCTGACCCCTTACCCACTTATCATCATAATCATCATCATCATCTTAGTGTAATTCATGAAATTCTTATTTGTGCAAAATGAAGTGACTTGACATGTAATAGGTAGATTGCATACTCTAAATTGGACATAGGTGTGATTGTGTGTGTGTGAGTGTGTGGTATGGAAGAACAGCCATGGCAAGGCTAGCCATCTGGCAATGTGAACCTTGGCTCTAGATGAATATCACTGTTGAAGTGACACCCTGACTCCATGTGCAAAAATGGAAAAAGGGGTTATGGATGGGTGGAAGGCATACCTCATTCCTATTGAGCTGATTGTTTCTTGATGCATTTTTATACAGTGCTTTATGGACTTTATTTTTAGTTATGTTGACATTGCTTGATTTCACTTACCAAGAGGTATAAATTTAAAAACTTTAAATGCCCATATAAATGTATCAATCAGCAAACAAGAAGACTCACAGAGCAGGACAGGGGCTACTACTTAAACAATGGGACCACATTACTGAGCTGGAGGAACAAAATATTTTTACAGTGTGTGGCTTGCTATGTCAATCCACCCATTAGTGAATTTGTCCTAAGTGAAGTATCTTATAGTGTAATGTTTATTTGCATTCACTGTGCAATACAGTATTTCGAAGTGCTAATACCTGTATATCACTTCTGCTAATTGGCCCTGTCCAGACATATTAGTAGTGGAATATTATGAACTGCTCAGTCCCACTGCCATTACTGTTTTGAGTAAAAACCACAATAAGGGATATAATCCAATCTGCAATATGACATACAGTTTTAAGAATGTCATATCATGATGATAGGCATTGAGAATCACATAAATTACATACCTGTTTCTATATTTTCCCTCAACCCCCTCAACTAGGAAAACACCTGTGTGAAGACTTGGAGATTTCAATGGTCAGCTCCTCCAAGTAACTGTCAAAACTCTTCTCAATGGCTGCAACTCTTTCACTGCAATCTCTTTAACCATTCTTGTAGCACACATTTCATAATTTACTACTTAAATAAAATAAAAATTTTGTTATCATTACAATGCAAGTTTATTTAATTGATTTTACATTTGTTGACCAGGGTAGTCCGTCTGGGTGTGAGCCCATTTTCAGCGGAGGCCCGGGGAGAAAAGTTTCAATAAAACAAGAACAACATTGACAGGTACAGTGTCGGTTTTTCATGGAATTTAACAGAAATATCTAGAGACAATAAAGAAAGTACAATATACAACAGGCACTTTAGTGAAAAGGAGAAAGTTATTACAATACATTAAAGTCATATCTATATATGGGAACACTTTATAATCTCAAAATTCTGAAATACCGAATTTCAGAATCTCGAGATTATAAAGCCAAAAGCTTAAAAGTTCGAAACCCCAGAAGCGCGAATTTCAAAATCCCGAAGTATGGAGATTTTGAAGTAGCGCTTCTGGTGTTGCGTTGTGTGAAGGGATAGCTGGAAGTTCAGGTAAGTATGTATGTTTAAGGGTTTTGGTCAGGGGTTTTAGTGTTTGTCAGTGTGTTTGTTTACTGTGGTCTGCATGTGTGAGGGGAATGTAGCTTGTATGGGGTGTTTTTGTGTGTTTGTCTGTGTATTGCGACCATGGAGTTAGTGTATTTAAGTAGGGGGATGTGGGGGGTGCAGCCCCCCACATGGGGGTGCATGGGGGCTTGCCTCCCTGCTTGTATGTAGTGTAGGTATGAATGTTTGTGTGTTGGGGAAGCTGTGTGTACATGTGTGTGTGTGGTGTATGGTTAGTGTAGTGTTCACAATATTAAAATTCGTGCTTCTGGGGTTTCGGGATTATCATGTTTCGGCTTTATAATCTCGAGATTCTGAAATTCGATATTTCAGAATTTTGGGATTATAAAGTGAATATATATATATATATATATATATATATATTTTTTTTTTTTTTTTGAGGGCAGGGGTCCATCTTTAGTCGATCATTTGAGTATACCTTAATACGTGTACATATGTATACCCTTAAAAGAAAATAAATTATCAAATTATACTCTTATTGTAGGTAGCTGATAGGTGGTGTTAACAAGTGGGAGTGGGGTATACATGGAGACTATAAAATGTAGGGGATGAAATTTGATGTGGGCTTATGTGGTATTAGCCTGGCTTGGTGCAGGAGCAGAGCCAGTTGTTAGTGAGGTGGTATTTGAGCAGAGTTTTGAATTGGTGTAGGTTGGTAGCATTTAAGATGTGTTGAGGGATTATGTTCCAAAATTTAGAAATGTGGCGGGAGTAGGGGACGTCCCCAGCTTTGTTGTTGCTTTTTGTTACTTGGAAGAGTGTTTTGTGTGAGTTGCCGAGTGTTGGCATAAGGTTGGAGTAATTGTTGTAGTGCTGAGGCTTTGTTTGGCTGGTATATTAGTTGGTGAGTAAAGACAAGTTGAGTATAGGTTAGTTGTTGTGGGAGTTCTAGCCACTTTATTTGTTTTAGGGCAGAGCAGTGGAGGGACCTATATGGGGAGCTAGTGACAAACTTGCCTATTTTATTGTAGGCTGATTCAAGTTTGGTAAGGTCACTTTTGTTAAGGTTTGTAAAGATGGGAGAAGCATAGAGAACAGTAGACAAGAGATGGGTCCTGATGATGCTTAGTCTAGAATGACTAGTTAGGAAATGATTAATTTGGTAAAGAGAGCCTAGTTTGATGTGTGTTTTTTTAATGATTTGAGAGAGGTGTAGGTTGAATTTTAATTTGCTATCAACTGTGACACCTAGTAATTTGGTATGTGAGCTGGTGTTTATGATTGTGTTGTTGGAGGAGTGGATTTGAAAAGTGGCTGAGGGATTGGGTGTTTTGGTGGGAGGAAAGAGCATGAGTTTGGTCTTTTTTGGGTTCAGTATGAGGTTAGTGTTAGTTCGCCAGGATTCTGCTTCTAGGAAGGATTGTTGTGTTATAGCTTGTAGTCGTGTTAGAGAGGGGGCAGAGCATATCAAGGTAGAGTCATCTGCATGTTGGATGACAGAGGCGAGAGATGTGGATGTATGGAGTTCATTTTGAATATGGTAAAAAGTAGGGGTCCTAATATGGAGCCTTGTGGAACTCCTATGTTAACAGGAAGCAAAGATGATAGCTCCTGTTGCCAACTAACAGTCTGCTGGCATTTGGTTAGATAGCTGTGGAACCAAGCTAGGGAAGAATGACTGAGAGGGAATGTGGCCAGTTCCAACAGCAGGTTTTGGTGTGAAACTGTGTCAAATGCCTTTGAGAGATCTAGACAGATGGATGGGACACATTTATTCTGATTTCTGTGTTCATTTATTGTGTTAGTAAAACTGAGGAAGGTGGTTGTGGTGCTGTGGTGGGGGGAAAAATCCTGTTGTGTGTTTGATAGGAGGTTTTTGGAGAGAAGGTAGTTTAGAAGCTGGGAGTTAATACATTTTTCTAGTATTTTGGAGGGAGGTGAAAGAATGGCAATGGGCCTGTAATTAATAAGCTCGGTAGAGTTGCCACCTTTATGCAGTGGGGTAATATAGGGGACTTTCCAGATTAGTGGGACATGGTTCTCAGAGAGAGAGGGGTTGTATCAGTGTTCATGGTATTACTTTCTTGAATGTCCAAGACAGCTGTGTTTTTTTAATCAAAGAACATATATAAGGTTCTTAATTACATAAGTTTTCAATGGCTCCTCATGATAAGTTTTATTAGTTTAATAATAGACTTTACCTGTTGTAATTGTAAAATTAACATGGGCTTTATTAAAGTAAATTATTGTCCCTCTTACTTGCTCCCTCAGACTCATTTATCCTCTTCATTGCCACAATCCAATGAGCTTCCATTTCTTAATATAAAGTCTTTTGCCTACATCGAAGTATCTACATTTAAATTTCTTTAAAATTTGTTCATTTTTCTTAGTTAACATATAAGTCTCAGGCAGGTCCCCTGTAACCTTATGATTTTAACTGGATTAGTAATTGCAGCCTTCAAATTAATGTTGCCTGCCTTCTTACTATAACATACTTGTTTGATAGGAAGCACATCCCTCATTTACAAATTAAACAAAAATGGTTCTCTCCCTATTTTTATGTCAGATTGTGAATTTTTTGTTTTACCAAGGCAGATGGTTCTAGTCCTAGTATTCAGCCAGCTAGCTGCCCAGACTATGAGAGTCCTGTTTACTGAAAGTCCTTCTAGTTTTTCAGTATTATATTCTGGAGAAGTAGCTTCATTTTTCAAATAGATGGCATCATGACAAAAGAGTGACCTGGTAGTGGTTGACACTAAAAAAGTTCAAATAGAAAACTTCAATTGCTTACTGTAACACTGTCAAAGCTAGTTGTAGCATCATATAATTGCTTGTGGGGGGGGGGGGGTTGTCCCTACGCTGCCCCAACGTATGAGTGTCCACTCCCGTACCTTTGCTACTCATGTAAATTAATTACAAAGTAGTTGTACCTCAGATTATGATGTAATCTCCAAGACACAATACTCTTGATATACAATACACATCGATCATACTTTAGGGATCATATTTTAAGAGTGTTAATAACTTTTCTGATTGTAACCCCACTGGGATAATTTGTTTTCCTACATATATCTGTGCTTTTGTCTAAACTGTTGTTATCTAGCACTATAAATTAAACATCTCTTGAAAATATTTAAAAAAAATACCTTCTGTACTTAGTATGAGGTTAATTACTCATAGATCCAAAGGATGCATTATAGAAGAAATTATGCATTTTGCAGGATTTAATGTGAGAAACAACTGAGCCCATATCATAAATGGATAAAAGATTAGAGTGACCGTAAGGTGCTCATGGGGCCAAGGTTTTAGCTCTCGCTTGGATACCTATCCTCTCTTACCTGAATCATGATATGTAATTTTCCTAAAATATCTGTCTTAATTATGGAATATCTGTTTTACCATCTAAGTAACATGCATTGTCCGCAATGGATAGGAAGATGCTATCCTCAGTTATTTAAAATTATTGACATGATCCTACCTGTTTCCCAAAAGGGAATAAAATATGCTTTTCTGCACAGGTAGTGATTTAGAGCAGTAACTCCTGTAAGTAAAGTTGTGCAGCAGTGCTTTCACAGTTAAACAGTTTCTCAAACTGCATCTTAAATATATAGTACTTAACCATTAGACAACAGGCTGATTGTTATCCTGACATTAAATTCCTATTGAAGTCCATAGAACTCGAACCTGCACTGAAAACATATTAATGCACTTGTCTCTTTTAATGATGCATCAATGAGGGGTGAAAATGCATCCCAGTTTGGAGAGGACGGTGGCATGGATTTAAACTCCTTGGTCTCCACTTATATGCTGTTTAGCTCTGATCGAGTGATTTAACAAGTCAGTGCTTTTGTTTTAACCCCTGAAATAATGAGACACGGCTAACATGATTATTCCTTCTAGCCATTTTAATTTTGAGACTCTGGTACTCTGAAATAATTCTGAAATACTTTCTATTTACAGTTTGCAGGGGAGAAGAAGTAGTCACTCAGGCCTGAATTCTGACAGAGGCTGCCGTTATGCCTAAGGGATTAATTTACTTTGATAGATTTGACCTCGAGTCCCTTAACTGATACTGACAATGTAAATATAGATGAGAAGTTTAATGAAGCACTGCTTAGCACTTTGAGTACCTTCATAATGAAATGAACTAAAAGATACAGCATGTACAGTTTAAAAGAACACACTTTAATGCACAAATGTAGTGCAACTAATCTCTTCCATAGGTGACAAGCTTCTCCTTCACTGACATCTTTTCAAGTGGCACACACAGATATCCATAAAGGCAAAAAAAAAAAACTTTTCCAACCTTAAGATTTGTATTATTTGAATAAATGAGGTTATAGAATCCATTAGGTACACACATAATGCATGGCATTATGATTGTTAACTTCTTCTGCTCAGTGGATATTCCATTCAGGCTACCTCTGTGTGCTTTTGTTGCAAAAATGTGATCCACAGGAAAAGCAGGCAGTTGGTTAGATAGCATCCAGGAATGAAGCACCACTACTGAGCAAGTCACCCTAAGACAGGTGGGTAAAGCTTCCATTCTCCTAAAGTTAGCCAAAAAACAAAGGTTGCTAAATGGCAACATTACAACTTTGAATTACTTTGCAAAAACACACACATTTCTGTAAACTATTTCTGATATTGCGTTCTCTCTTTTTTTGACAAGAAAAGCTGCAAATGTAATACAAAACAATTGGGACTGTAAAGCTGAGCATAATTTCTAAAACAAATCTGAAGAACAGTTCCATGAGTTCTACGAAAGAAAACAACTAAGCACTCACTTTCAATTCTGTTTTAAGCCACAAAAAAGCGGAAAGTAAGCAAAAGAACGCCAACAGCAGGTTAACGTATTTTATTAGAAACGTTTTCACTACTGTTAAACAGTAGCTTCCTCAGACAAAAAATCCAAAGCGCCAAAGCACTTTTTAAAGGCAGAAGGTGAGCAAGATGATGTCATATCCTGTACAGGTGAACGCTACACCCATCAACCTTATTAATAATAGCACCACAGGTATTCAAACATAAGAATACCAAAACAGACATATTACTTAATATTGCAGTGCATAATGAATGCTAAATATTTCTTTACTCAACAAAATGTATACATAAATGTATAAATTATTACAAAAATAAAATATGGAATATATAATAAAATCCAAACTGCGCTAAAAGACACAGGGGGAAAAAAATACAATAACATAAAATAAATGTTTTAAAAAAAGAAAATGTTTTAAAAAAAGAACTGAAACGTTGTTCCTGGTTCAAAACCAGCTCCTTAAACAACATTTTATCATACAGTTAAGGAAAAACGTTCAGTCTTTAAGTTTTAAATACATTCTTTGAATTTCAAATTTAAGTACCAACAGGTAAAAAACCATAAAAACATAAGTTATCCAAAAAGGTATATATAAACACCTAAAAATCAAGATCTAAGGTAGCTTTTATATTTTAAGATAACAGAAATGTTACACGCTTCATTTAAACCTGGTGGGGAAAATGCATTAAGAAGAAGTTGCCACTCCAACTCTTTTATTTCCAATAATAATGATTGAGGCCCCCCTCTTATACCTAATGTTACCAGGTCAATGCCCATAAAACAAAAGCTATGGCCAGGGTTGTCAATGATGTGCTTTGAAAGAGCATTATCCAGTTTTTTGTTTTTTATAGCATAATTATGTTGGTAAACTCTGTCCCGTAATCTACGGTCAGTTTTACCAACATAAAATGCATGGCAACAATTACACAATGCAATATAAACAACCAACCTGGTATCACAGGAAATCCTGTGTTTGATGGTAAACTTTTCATCTTTAATGGTAAAGGAATTCCCTACCCTTAGTAATCTGCACCAATTGCACATTCCACAAGTAAAAGTGCCAGTTTGTCTGGATCCAGTGTTGTATGTATCCCAAGTTTGCAAAAGGTCCTTAAGGTTTTTTCCCCTCTTAAAAACAAGTTTTTTTAAGTCTGTTTTAAAGAAACAATTCAGTGACAATTAAGAAATGTATCTAAAATTAAGAAACATGTAAGAAAAGAGTATGAATGCACATCTTAACATATTTTATTATGAAGCAAGAATATTTCTTTATAGTTCATCTTGAGTGTCTTAAATGAATGGGTGCCCTTGCTGAGCTATGTATATTGCCTGGTCAAAAATCATGCACAAATGCATTGTCCTGCTACGTGATCACATGTCAAAAGCTTCAGGTCATCATCATTCTCATTAAAGTCCTTCATAAATGAGAAGTGCCTTCTCAGTCGTTGTCACCCATTTGAACAATTATTTTGCATTCTTTACATGTATTTCTAAAAGCCTTGTATAAGCAGAGTTAAAAATAGGATACTAAGATACTTTTTCTGTTCATATTTACATTGATAAATCTATAGGTCCATTTACAAGCATGGTCAGTCTTCATTAATTCTCTGGATATACAGTTTTTTTTTGATTTTGCAGCAACTTTATTGAAACAATAAGCAATGAACAAAAAATAGTATTTGACAACAAACATTGAAAATATCAGAAATTCAAATACACAATGAAAGAAAGTGAAAAATATTGCATTTAAGCAATAAAATTGCTAATCATATTAAATGACATTTTCAAGAAAGTTAAGTTACAGCACAGAAGGAGATTTTTGTATATTATGGATTCTCCTAACATTATTATATCTAGACAGATGACAACCTAAATTACCCCCAAAAAAGGTTCAGCCATCCTTTACTATGAAATTAAGTAAAAAAACTGAAGAGAGAGATGCATACTCTCTATTTAACGGTGATATAAGCTTGTATAATGGCAGATATTTATAGCATATATACTTGTTCCTGCCTTGCCATACAGCTTGTGCCTCCCCCAGTTTCCTTGACATAGCAGTCAATGTGCTAAGGTTTTTATGAATTAGCTGGATATATGGCTTAGGGTGATAAAGTCCTGAGCACACTTCAGATCATTCCAGATAATTTAATGAACCAGTAAAGGAATCAGCCAGTGTCAGATGACAGTGAAAAGTTGTCTTATCTTTCTGGGGGGGGGGGGGGTTAAAGGTCTATTATAAGACTACAATGTGTAAGAGGCCCTGTAAAATGCATGAAGCCACTGAATTCTATAAGCCTGATTTTAGAAACATCAACAGTAATACCTGAGACTTTCTGACAATTTATCCAAAGAAGAGAGATTAGCATTGTTTAGACTGCAGTTTAAAAAGGGACATATACCTGACTAATGCTGACACCATGGAGACAGTTTTTTTTTTAGTTTTAATCTGTGCTTGATCTTTTAACTAAGTGTACCTATGCTGCAAGTAGCTTTTGATCAACTGGTATTTTTTTAAAGAAAAAACTACAGTAACCCCAGGATTCAATAAATTCTATGTAGGCTTTGCGCAGAACCTACATGGAGTTTAAATGTTAGTGGGATGCTGCATGGCATACGAAAGCAGACAATGCATATCAATGCAATGCAGCGAGCTTAAGCTAGGTTTCATGGCTGCAAACAGTGCTGCCAGCTGGGAAACCATGTTAGTGACTGTGGATATCAAATCCTTGTAAAACAGGGCACCTGTGGTCTGCAGATTTGCGCAGAATGCCACGATGACCATCAGACGTTCACAGATAGCTGTGAATCTGTTGGTTCAACATATTTCCTCAAAGGCCAACATAATGCAGGGACATTTAACCAGAAATAGGGACATAATTGCTATATCTGTCACATAGACATGGTAGAATGAAACTCAAACATACCTGTCATCCCCTTTGAGCAAGATATACGGACAAATGCATACATAATTGGGGGACAAGGGCCAAAAAAATAGAGACAGATATTTAATATTGCACTTCCAAACTGTGAAATTCCATAGAATAAATAGGTTGCACATTAGCATGAACTACATGAAGAGTATATTGTTTGAAACTTAAATGTCAGTCACCAATTTCTGATTTCAGTCTGCAATGACATGCCAATGATTTTCCAGAAAACAAAAATGTAATGAGGAAAAAAAATCACAAATATGAAACAAAGCCTGCACATTCTACACAAATCAGGACAATTGAGAGGCATGCAGTCAAATGTATGTAATACTGAGTCACATCAGTGCAGAAATCAGCCCAGTGATATGGCAGAAAGCCACACATTTGATAAGGAAAACATCTGGACATCCTGGGAATATCAGGACAGTTGAGAGGTATGAATGTGAACTATGTGGTCCAAACACAACACAGGGCAGTATACTTACAGTGCAGAGTATTGTGGTATCTCATTCCTAACATTCTGTACTGAAGCTGTGTTAATGATCTGTAACAGGACATGGGACTGCCATGTAAAATGATTACTCAAGGAAGTGTGTGCATTGAATAGGGACACACAGATGAATTGTAGGGTTGAACACAGGGAAAAAGGACAAGTGAAACTCCCTCATGTACAACAGAAGATTGCGTGTCAATGGAAGATGGCAGTAGCAGCAACACCAAGCACATATCTTTATGGTACAGTGCAGACTGTACATTAAAAATGTGTTGTCTATGACTGTCACACAAGGTGACATAACAATGGGGAGGAAGTCTGCATGAGGTAAGCATCCTTGCATGAATAATGCCAAGGATATCTATCAAGGATATGACATACCCAATAGGGTAGGGTGCATATTGTGAAGCTGTGAAAACTGATATGCCTAAATATGAGTGTACTATCAGCAGAGGTTTACAGCAAGGTGGACATGGGAACCAACCATGGTCATGGTTAATATCAGAATAATACCACCACTAATACCATGCCTCTGACATAACATATGTGATGTGGAGTGATAAGAGATGAGTCTGCACACACACACACACACACACACACACACACACACACACACACACACACACACACACATGAATAACACTCTATGAGTGCAATCAAGCACACTGTTCTGGCACTGCAACATCTGCTGGAGGTGTTACGAGGGACACTCCTAAACCTGTGCGCAACAGTATGAGCAATGCAGGCTACTTACCTTGTGTGCATGGCATATGATTTTGGCACAATCCATACTGTCACAGAAGAGATACATGGCATTAATGTCAAACACCTATGTATGTACTGTGTGCATAAGCAGAACAGGTAACACACATGCATGTGTTGTAACAACTTGAGTGGTGTTCTGCACCATCGGGCAGTCATGTTTATTCCAAAGAAAGAATACCTAGGTTGGGCCAATAAGCTGTGTGACAGTGCACTGTGACAAAGGCTGTACACTTCAATTACATATCACTGGAAGATGTGCAGGGAGGTACATGAAGAAGGGTGCATTGTACTCAGTTATCGGTATGATGAAGGCTGGGAACCATGAAGTTATTATAGCCTCTGCTATACATGTCCTTCCTATACCCAATAGTTTTGTTCCATTCAATGGAGTAGTCAGCACTATAATCACTTACCCTCTACCCCAGGATACAGGTCACATACCTACTGGTCTGATTATAAGGTGTGATATCCACATTATAATTGTGTGGTGTGTCTGTTTCCTGATTCAATACATCCCTTCATGTTTCTTCATAATGCGGGTGCTGTCATAGCTGTGGCAGCAGTTTTTGATATATATTGAAACTATCTGTATTATAGTAATATCACATTTGGTGTCAATGATTGCCCACAAGCAGTGGTCCTTCAGGCAGCTGTTTGGACACTTCATGTGTATGTCATCTGTGTTGTCCATCACTTAACTACTGGAGAGGAAAGAACCTAGCAGACATCCCTGATGTACCGACCTGATCACTGGTCCTGAGATATATGTCATGTCACACAATTCAACATAGTGAGATGCCATGCATATCATACACTGATCTACCCATTTGGTGATATAGCTGTTTATGGCCACATATGGTAGTGTCGATTGAATATCTCAGTGTGGATTTGTGTCAAATGCCTTAACCTATTCAAGTTCCACAAGAAGGTGCTGTTGTCATCATACATGCCTCAATTACCTCTTTGAGGAAACCTACCACATGTAACAGACCTGATATAGCATTAACAACTCGCACAGGTCTATTGCACACACCTGAAATATTACTAGTATACATGTAGAAGAGTTCCATGATGACATGTTGGTCTACCTCACAGTCAAGGAAAATCAGGATGTGTCTCTGCAAGCATGCATTGGGTGCTGTCTCCCCAACTCAGGTGGATGTATGTTGATGTACACTCTTGTATGGGAATGTAGCGTTAAAGTGTGTGTATTCAACAGTATCAGGAAGGTGTATGTGCTGAGTCACACTATAGGTGATCTGTGATGCTGTCACAGCCCATTGATTCCATGTGATAGGCCTGTATGAAGGTAAGACAGTGCATATTGCCTATTGTGATGTGGTCTAGGGTTTTGACACAATCACACACACAAGTATCATTGAGAAAACTCACAAGCTAGGGATTAAACCTTATGTCAGGTGATGAGTAAACAATTAGCTCACTGACAGTGCATCTCATGTCATGTGACAGTTGGTGAATCAACCTGTACCAATAAGCTGTCACCAAACGCAAACCCCAGGGATCTGGCCTTGGCCTTTCACTGCTTGAACTGTATTTCTTGACAGTTCAGACTAAAGGATATGGCCTTTGCCTTACCAGTTTGCTGATTCTTACATATTATGTGCAGTCATTGTGGCTAGCAATGGTGATAACATAGTACAGGAGGAGCTAACACACACAACTGAATGGGGACAAAGGCACACCTTGTACAAATAAATGGAGAAATGTGTGTTTTAATGCTGTCATTCTGAAAAGTGGAGCTCCGTGTTATTCACATCATTGACAGCAGTCCTGCTATGCAAAAACCCAGTGATGCAAGCACTGGGAACCCATATAGATAGCAATCTAAACTTTGACCACCAAGTGTCCACACTTCTACTGAAAGCCTAATTTGTGCACATCATAAGTCATGCCATCATATTTAAGATCTTAGGACTGTATAACAGCACTGTAGTCAAACCTCATTACAACACTAATAGACTATAATGCTCTTTTTTACATGTGACTCACCAGACACGTAGCAGCTGGAAACACCAAAGGGCTTTCTCAACAAGATAACACGGGGCTTACAAACCATGCCATCATGTATTTGGATAGATTAAAACAATGTCACTATAATCTTTATTGTATACGATGAGTTGACATCTGCCTCACCTCCAGGACAGTGTCTGACCCTGCCCTGGTGGGAGTACTGCATATCCAAAAATGTGATATAGCTGATAACATCAGCAGTGTCTGTTGAGGAGAATATAACAGTGATGCCAGTGTAAAATGATCACTGTAATGTCAAGCAACATCTGACACAAGCACAGTTGACTGCATTGAGAATAAAACCCATATCTATCTAATTACATAGGACTTTATATAGGTGCCACAGCCAAAGTCAAACTTAGAGTTTGTGAAGCAACACTTTATAGCTCATGAGGATGGCAGGTTGGCATAATGGTTAAGGTGCTTACCGTATAGACACAAGGTGCAGGGTTTGATTCTCACATGGGGTAATTGGCTAGGCTTAAAATGGCCCACAAGGGCAGTTAGCCTAGTACTAACCTATGAACCCTATAACCTCAGCAGCATCTGTTGAGGATAAGATAATGGTGTCCCACATGCTGATGTAAAATGCTCTCTGTAATGTCAAGCAGCAGTCCACATACACAAACTCCCAGTTGAATGCAGTGAGAATAGAACCCCTACCTCTCTAAGTATACAGGATACAGACCTCAGTACTGTACACAAGGGCTATGGCATAAGTCCAACCTGGAGTTTCTAAGACAACACTTTATAGCTGATGACCTCAGCAGTGTCTGTTGAGGACAATATGGTAATAACAGTGTCCCACATGCTGGTGTAAAATGATTGCTGTAATGTCAAGCAGGGAAACATACAGATGACTCCAGTGAGAACAGAACCTGCACCTATCTAAGTACACAGATCTTTATGCAAGAACCACAGGTCAAGTCCAACTTAGAGTGTCTCAGACAACACGTTATAGTTGATGACATCACCAGTGTCTATTGAAGAGAATATAACAATGTCCCACATGGTGGTGTAAAATGCTCTCTGTAATGTCAAACGACAGTGAATATACATACAACTAGTTGACTGTAGTGAAAATATAATTCCTACCTATCTTTGTACACAGACTACAGAGCACAGTACTTTACACAAGTGCCATACAAAGTCTGACTTTTACATGACTGCAGCTGACCTTATAGTAGATGACATCAGCAGGGTATGTTTGAGACAAGGGTTTGGGAGGCCTGCATGAAATGGATGTATAGGCATGTGCAAGTATTAAAATACTTGCAATCAATGTCATTGGAGAAGTAAGTGCAGGAAACACACTTCTGTTCTGCTGTCTAGACAAACACACACACACACACACACACACACACACACACACACACACACACACACACACACACACACACACACACACACAGCAACTCTACTGCAGTGAGAACAGAACCCATACCTATCTAAGGCAGGCAGACTGCAGAACCAATACTTTACACAAGCACCATAGCACAAATATGATTTATACAGGAGTACAGATGACCTTAAAATAGATGACATTAGCAGGCCAGGTGGGGCACAACAGGTTTGTAGGCCTGCATAGGCACATAGCTTTATAGGTTCATATGACGCTACTAGCCTAATAGCACTAGGGTGTTTAGAAGCCTAACTGTGTAAAAATGCAAGTACCCTTATTGAACATAGTTCAATGGTCTTGTTTAGCAGAGCAAGTTTGTGAGCAGCACCAAATGGCCCTGTCCATGAGGGACATAGGTGTCAGCCCAGAGATTACTTTATAATCACCCAACCAGTATTCAAGGTTGCACTTGAACAGGGTCATTGAGGAACACTACTTCACATGTAGTGGGAACCTATTACAGAACAGTGTGAATTGTTGGGGTATATGTCTCCTCAGCATGTTCTGTTTATGTCACAGGCTAGGTTGAGAACCCTGGGCATATTATTATTGTTCCATTTGAATTGCAGATGACCATCATTTCCATAAGGGCAGGGTCTGAGACTCCTCTGCAGGACAGGCAGAGGTCACATCTCAGCATCCTGCATAATACCAAGTACAGTGACAGGTATGCCAGTCTTTTATGCATGTCATGTTTGGAGGCTTGGGATTCTCCTAGGCACAAACTTGTGTTTTCTCCAATTGCTGCAGGTTTCTGGTGAGGTACAAACAGATGTGAGCATTGCACTCCATTATTTGTGTGATAAGGGTAGATTACAGCAGAGGAAATACTACCACGGTCTTGGATGTCATTTCCATATGTATGATGTGCACAATAAAGATTGCATATGTCACCACTATTGACACATAGTGAAGAAAGTGTAGATTACTATCAATGTGTTCCCAAGTCTCACAGCACTGTGTTTGACCTTACAGGGGTGCTACATATATCATAATTAGCAGGGGTATGTCATTGACAAAAGGGACAATGAGCCATTGTATGATGGTTCAGTCCGTCACTTTGGCACCAATCATTAGTCTGTGTCAGCCTCTTCTGTAATATGCTACCATCACTGGGGACTCTATATGAGTGCATCAAGTTAACAGCCAACTGCAAATTTGGTAAATGGCAGGCCGTCTACTGTTGCCTGTGCTTTAAGGAAGTATTTTCCAAACAGTTGAGGGCCCAGTACAGATCCTTGTGGTACTCCACTGATAAGTGGGATATTTATGGAGGTGCAGTCTCTTCCATTGAGAGTGTCTGCTCTGTCATTGAGTCAGTTGGCTATCCATCAATTAGTGTATGGCCTAATTCCCAAATGAGAGATTTTCATTATGACATGAATGGGGGATAGTGTCAAAGGCCTTGAATAACTCAACATAAGGGTTATGTCCTGTTATCCCTCATCCACGTCTTTGGGATCAATATCCAAGAAGTCTGCAAGGACCAATAAGCAAGCTCTACTCTTGACAAAATCAAACTGGACAGGATACAGTGTGTTGAAGGTCACCTTTGTCCCTGTGGATATGGTCTATGTTGATTCCTGCACTAGTTTTGCAGATAAGGCTTTTTAGGTATGGGTTAATAGTTGCAGTTCTGAATGTTAGCAGACTAATGCACATTGCATAACACACCCCATTTGATATTATGTTTTGTAGTGTGGTTGATATATGTGTGGAAAAAGTACTGCAACCCCAGGGCTGCAGTGCTTGGGAAGTGTGCAGACACATGTATGCATTATAAATATGTGACATACTGTTAAATAGGTCACTCAGTCAGTAATCTCTCCTGCTCAGCTGGTGAACCTGGGAATATTGAGGCAATGTTTCAATTGCCTCATGTACACAGACAACCCTTTCCTCCTCCCACAAAACACAAATACATGCGAGAGATGCAACTATACGGCCAAACTGGAGGCTGAGCTCTCTCAACATAGGACTGGCAAGACCAGTCAGGAGGAGAAGGTTACCACACACACTATAGACCCAGTCTCACATAGTACCATTACAACCTCAAATCATACACATAAACGCACAAAGACATACTCGGAGGCTCTGATCAAAAATATACCAAAACAGCAGAGGCCACCAAAGCAGACACCCAAACAACCACCACCTCAGAACACAACACCCGCAACACATAGACCTCACAGTCAGAGTGTCAAACAGTCACAGCCCTTAAGGCCAAACACAATGCCAGACACACTAGTCATTGGTGACTCCATAGTCAGACACACTGATGTCCCGCTCACCAGACTGAGTAAGGAGAAGGTCACAGTAAGCTGCCTGTCGGGCGCTAGAATCCACCACATAACGCAAGCACTCAGGTCTCTCAACAGCAGGTACAAATATGACTCAGTCATTGTCCACGCTGGTGTAAATGACCTGAGATGTACCTCCTTGGACTACATGAAAGAGACATTGAGGAGCTCTCTGATTATGTAGCCCAGGCAGGTATGACCCTGACCTTGAGCAGTATCCTACCTTCACCAAGAATGATGCCACAATACAGAGATAAGATGATCAGCTTTAACAATTGGCTTAAACACTGGTGTCATTCAAAGGGGATCCAGTATCTGTCTGCCTGGGATGACATGCTGGACAAGCCATGCTGCTTCGCAAGGGACGGCTTGCACCTGTCAGCCCTGGGATTCTGGATATTGGCAAAGGCTCTTGCCACCCTCATAGTGCCTTTTTTAGGCAAGGCTCAAATTCTAAACCTACCACCCTAGAACACAAAAAAGCAAAAAAACTAAGGGTAATGCTGCTCAATGCCAGAAGTCTAAATCTCAAAATGCACGCACTCGAGGCCCTTCTCAGTATGGAGAACATCGATGTCTGTGCTGTGACAGAAACCTGGTTCAAGGCTCCTGAGAGCACCCCAGCTATCAGGTTTTACCTCTTATGATGCGTACCGGCCCCAAAATCAGGACAATACCAAGAAAGGAGGGGAGGATATCCATATTCATCAAGGACACCCACACCTCAAGACTGGTGGCAACGCACGATGCATCGGAGACCATCCAGGTGCAATTAACCATAGGCAAGACTGCTCTGCAAATTGTAGCATGTTACAGGCCACCCTCACAAACTCAGGAAACTCACATGGCCTTCCTGAAAACACTAGAGGATAAATGTATCACCAAACACCATCATACTAGGTGACTTCAATTACCCTAATATAGACTGGGAACACTACTCAAGCCCAAACACCCTAGCCCAAAAGTTCCTGGAATTCATAAACTCAAATGCCATGGAACAACTAGTCACCATCCCCACAAGAGGAGATAACATACTTGATCTCATCATCATGAACATGGGAGCACAATGTTCAACACCGGAAGTATACCCCTCACTGGTGAGATCAGATCACAAACTAATCTCGCTGGAGGTCCTCATCCCACCCCCACCTGAAATAAAAAGACCACAGTAAAGAACTTCTCAAAAGCCGACTTCACACTTCTAAAGACTAGTGTGGTCTCCTTTCAGGCCCCGAGCCGGCGGAAAACAATACTCAAGCCGCTGAATCACTTACAAACGCCTTCTACCAGCACCTGCAGGACTGCATGGATAAGGCAATCCCAAGCAAAACAAAGACTCTTTGTACCAAAGGCAAGCGTCCAGTCTGGTGGGCCCCAGCCATAAACAAACTCTACAACAAAAGGAGGAAGCTACTACAAGATAGAGCAAAATCCTTAAAAGGTAAGACACCCTTGATCACTATAAGTAAAAAACTAAGAGCTCTCATAAAATCATCCAAAGCAAATTTCGAGAGAAAAATAGCTAAAGACTCAAAAGACAATCATAAGGCCTTCTTTAGCTATGTTAGAAACCTAGGAGGAAACTCCCAGATATGCTCAGAACTAGTTCAAAATGATGTGAAGATTACTGATCCTACAGACATTGCCAACATACTGGCTGACAGGTTCAGTGCAAACTTCTCCCCTCCCCAAAGGAGAGATATCTATACCAAATGAGTGCAGCCCCCAAACATCTCCAGCACCCAAGTGAGAACTGCTCTCTCCAAAGCAAAAACACAGCATCCATGGGACCCGATGGTGTCCCCGGCTGTGTGCTCCACAAACTCAATGAGGAATTAAACCCACAGCTAGGACAGCTGTTTAATCAAAGTCTTACCTCTGGATACGTACCCAGGAAGTGGCGCACTGCAACTGTGGTCCCACTTCACAAAGGCGGTGCCTCCACAGACCCTGGAAATTACCGCCCATTAGCTTGACAAGCCTTATCTGCAAAGCCATGGAGAGGATCATAATGGACCTCATAAATAAAGACATAGGGAATTTGCAGACTTTGGATCCAACCCAGTTTGGCTTTGTCAAAGGCAGATCATGCCTTTTAAACTTGGTTGACTTTTTGAAACAGTCACCAAAGCCATTGATGAGGGAAAGGCAGTCCATACAGCCTACCTCGATCTGGCTAAGGCCTTGATACAATACCCCACTCGGGTATCATTGAAAAACTCATCAGCTTAAATGTTAACCCATACATCACAAGATGGGTTGCAAACTGGCTGAGTGACAGAACCCACAGGGTCAGAGTTGCTGGCGCCATGTCAGACTCAAAGCCTGTCACAAGTGGTGTCCCACAGGGCTCAGTCCTGGGCCCACTCTTGTTTGGCATCTACTTTTCCAGTACAAGCAAACACAGGAGGGTTATGGCTGACAAAGTTTGCAGATGACTGCAAACTGGGCCATAGTAGAAAACACATCTGACACAGATATCCTTCAGAAGGGTCTCACAGAAGCGGATAACTGGTGCCAGAGCCACGGCCTAAAGTTAAATGCCAAAAATGCATAGTCATACCCTTCGGGAAAAACAAGGTTACCCCTAGCTACCAAATAGGTGGCAATCCACTGAGCACAGAAGAAGTTATCAGGGACCTGGGGACCCAGGTTGATAGTAGTCTGTCATTCGACACCCATGTAGCTAAAGTAGTTAGGAAGTCTTTCTACATTGCCCACCTTATCATGAAGGATTCTCATCTAGATCAAGGGAGGTCATAGTCTCCTTTACTCATCACTCATCAGACCAATGATTGAGTACAATGCCCCATTCGGAATGTATCTGACCCGACACTTGCAGCAGCTGGAGGCCACAAAAGTTCCTCACCAAAGGATAAAGGGTCTCAAAATCTGTCCTATGCTGCCCGACTGAAAGAACTCCAGCTCTATTCAGTCGCACTGCTCAGAGGTGACCTTGCCTAACATACAAGGCCATGTCAAACCCAGATTTGATGAATATGCTTCACCTCAAAAATCTAGATCCATCAGAGCCACAAGGGCGGGAGACTTAAACCTCGACACGGCTATTAATAGGACGTGCTGGAGAGATAGATTCATCACCCAAAGACTCCCTATGCTGTGGAACAAAATCCCGGTACATGTGAGGCAGAGCACCTCGCTGGCCTTGTTCAAGAGAAATCTTGACCAATGGATGGGAGATCGCAGATATACCCCAGGAATTACCTCAGTGTCACTGCTCGACAGAGGCACAGCAAAATAATGGGTATAGTTCCCCATACTAAAGGGGTGGCGTAAGCCACAAAACAATGGGCTAGGCTTATAAATGCCCTCGGGCAGATAGCCTAGTATGAACCTATGAACCTATGAACCTATAATGTTTCCACATGTAATTTCATGTCATACACAGGAAATGGGCAGTAAACAGCAGTAATACAGCATAATATGTACATTTGCATAGTACTGTGAGCAGCAGGTTGGCAGGACAGTTAGCAAAGTGTAGACATATGTGCAATGCAAGTTTTTGTGTAGGTAAGCAGTGCACAGAAATGAGCTGCATTACTAAAGCATAGCAGTTAGTTGTGAGTCTATGAAATACAGCTGCTGCTTAACTGAGTCTGTGGCAGCTATGTAATACTTTAACATACTCTTCATTACAGAATGATAATGCAATGACATGAATTGTTTATAAGAGATGTGTTGCTGTTTGTTGGCATAGCACAGTGGGGTTAAGTGGCATTGCGAGGAGGAAACAGCAGCATTTTGCTGCCACTCACTGTCGCTGCACATTGATGCATGATATGCACCTTCTCACAAACATGGATCCCAAAAAGTGAAGGGATCAATTGCTTTTTCTTGTACTTATGTGTGTTGTGTGTGATTCTATCTTTTGACCAAATTAAAGGTGTTAAAATGGGGTAGATACGAAAGTGGTAAAATGGGAAGCAAGCAGGGGGAAGAACAAAGTCTGACAGTTAGTATTGAGTCTCTGGAATACATCTGCTACTTAACTGACTTTGGCAGCACATGTTAGTTCAGTGATACATTCCTTTTGGGGACCAGATGGTACTGGGTTAGAATACAGCTGTATGTAATACTTTTAACTGCTTCACATTACAGTTGCTGCTCATTGGTACATGATGCACACCATCATGGAATAATGTATTAAAGAGAAATGGAGAAAATAGGACAATGGTGAAACGGGGAGCAAGCACAGGGAAAAATAAAGGGAAAGTAGGGCAGGAATGTGCAGGAGGCAGATAGATAAGAACCATAACTATCCATTTCTTTAACAGTGTAAGGTGAACATATGCGCAAAATATTAACTGAATTTGGACTGTCACCTTCAGAGAGAGGGGTTACCAAAATATAATCATGCCGTATAGCCAAGTGAAATGGAGAGCTATGTATGGGATGATTTTCTTTTCCTGGGACAGGTGCCTATTTTTTTCTTGAGAGAGACAGATGAATATGGGGGAAGGGACATAGGTATGTCTAGCACTGGTGAGTTGGGTAGGAGAGAAAGCAATTGTAGACAGACAAGACAAACAACACAAGAGACAGGGATGGTGATGGACACACAAGTTCTGGGGACACCATGATTGTGCTGAGGATGGGGACATCCAAAACCCATTGTCATCAAGCTGTGTGAGAATGGAGTCCTCACCCTCTAGACTGTCATCCCTGTTACCTCACTCCATCCCTGGCTGGACTACTAAATGTCTCATTTGCCTCCTCCTACTACCATGTAAAATGAGGGAGAGCAGCCTCTCCAGCCAAAGTAGATGTGCACCAACAGTGCGGTGCACAACCTTACTCACCATCCCTGGCATGCCAGTGTGGGTGATAAAATTACAATTTCCTCTACTGCTCCCAAAGGGTATTACAGGAGTGACCTCTGGGGGCAGGACTACCTAAGGGGGCAGGTAGTGCAGGGGCAGCAGAGGTGGTGCTGACAGGTTTGCTCCCAGACATACTGGGCAACAGTGCTAGAGCTTGTGGAGGGGGGAGCAGATCCTGTGGGCCAGGCCTGCTCCTCTGTGCTATGGAGTATTTAGTGGTGTGATACACATGGAATAGATGGACACATTTTGATGACACATAATAAAATACAACAAAATAAATAAATAAATAAAATAAAATAAAAATAAAATAAGAAATAGTGATAAGGGTTGAGGTGAGAGAGAAAAAGAGATAATATTAGTACCTTCATATGTGACATACAATGCATTAATACAATTACCTGCCTCTATTATCTTAACTTTTGCTTTTAAGAATACCACCTCCTAACAGAGAACTTTTACTTTTAAGACTACCACCTCCTATGTACATTATTCTACAGATTACAGCAAGTACTCTTTGGTATGTGCATATATTGCATATATGCATGTTCCAATTATACAGTTTACATTTTACAGCAGGGCATGGTATAGAGCCTTTACTTTAACTTTAAGTTACACAGAGTTGAAAAATTAACAGTATTGCATATTTGGGAAGTGTGGTCTTTGAGCCCGCAACCTCTGACTAAACTGTAATATTGTACTCTTGGTTTATGCTACAGACTAATACATGCATACTTAATTTTACAGTTGAGATATGCACGCTCAATATGATAAAACTATAAAATACCAAAAAAAGCTATCTTTAACCTTTAATCCTAAAATAACACCATTCTTCTACTGCATACATACCACATGCTTCCCTCATCCTTGTCAATCTAGCCCCATAGGTTTTTACACTGGTCTCCCTGTCCATGTCGGCTGTGGAAAAAACAGTATTGCCTATATTCAGCTTTAAAGTCTTACAAATACTCTCTGTAGTTGATACTTACACAGCTGTGGGATGCTAAAGTCCTAAATTCCTCAATTCAAACATGAAGGATATCCCTGTACCTCCACCGTAGGTCATTATAATGATGCCTACATTGGTCACCAGTGTGCAGGATACTGGTGGTACTGATTTCAGCCTGAGCCAAACTATCCCAAGCTTTCAACTTATACTGGGAGCCAGAGTAGTCTCCCTGCAGAAGCTTGGCACTATGGTGTTTAACTAGGAGTCAATTAAAAATCTTGCACTCCTGGAAACCCCATCTCTGTGCTCTAAATCTGACACCTTCTCCAGAAACACCTGCCTTGTCTACCATGGATAAAAAGCAGTGGAGAATGATGATGTCCTGCCAATTCCAGTCATCATGTTTAAGTGGGAGTGCACACACTGTTTGAAAATGTTGTGCTTTGCTTACCATCATGCAAACATGGTGCTTGGTAGCGCACACACGTCCAAGCACGGTGTTTGTACAATGGTAAGTGGAGCATAGCAGTAGCAAGCAAAGCAAATTCAAGGTTATTGGATGTACAGGCAGTTGTGCATGTGTGTTAGACAAATTTGAAGGCCATGGTAATGCAGATAGCAGAAATGTACTTACAGGTATATTGCACACAATATACCCAGATTCAAACATTTGTGAATAAATGTGATAATACATAGATAAATGAATACATAACTGACACAATATTAGTGCCTCAACCCTCCCACATATAATTAATATCAGCTACACTGTGTCAAGTGTTTTAAGAGAGAGTGATTATAATGGGAAGTGGAACAACAGTAAAAGTGTATGAAATACACTACATTTGAACCCAGGACCATGTGTATAGCAGTCCTACACTTACACCTGTTGCCACAAGAAGGCTGAGAAAAAAACACTTGTCTATGTTGCAGTTCATTGCTATAAACTGCAATGTCACAACAGTAAAACAAAGGTTGCACACCCTGTACTACAGCACTGGACCATGTGTACTCCAGCCCTACACTTATCTGCTGCCACAGGACTAGTTACATGATGTTCCCTATTTTACTAATCATTTTTAAGGTTTTACTGTTAACTGCAGTGCATCGTCACTTAGCAGGTTTACATGATGCTCAATAGTATTAATTGAATGCATCCAGTTTCTATTTATGGCTGTCTGGGTCCTGTCTTGCCAGTTTGTGCACTGTTCTGCTTTGTGCAAATGAGATAAGCACAACCAAACCTGACATTCATATGTCTCTGTCTCCCATACTTTGCTAAGTGGCACATCACATTGGCCAATAAAAAAAAGAAAAGAGAGAGGTAGTTGAAATGAGAAAAATCATCCTATGATATACACACTAGAAAATGTTAGTACACATAAGATATTACTGCACAGATCTAGATTTGAACTCTCACACCAATGCACCTTCAGAACACAAGATGGGTTCCCTATCCCTCTATGTCACACAAACAGCTTTGCAGCAAAGAATTTAACTCAATATGATCACAACCAAATGCAACAGCATCTACAGTGATATCAAACCATACAAGTATTATTTATACAGTTAACAGTTTTGGATGTAGTGCACCTACTGATCATACCGCTCAACATGGAAACATCAAAAATCTGGACAAAGGCCCATTTAAAGTAGGTACAACTAACCAAAAATCTGGACGCTGATTAACATATGCTTTGTGTATGTAATTACATAACCCCAATCACTCCAAATGGAATTGTGGGATACCAGCATTTAAATGCCAATTGAAGAACAGTCAAAGTATTAGACAACACAAATTTGAACTAGAACAATAGTGTTTTATTTATATTAGCATTTGAAATTGTATCAAACCTTTAACTTGTATAAAACTAAAACATCTGACAAAAGACACAAAGGCAGACCCATTTTGAGTTATTCCATTTATAAGGCACTAAAGTTGCTATGAACCAGCTCAAACTTTACTAGCAAAGCTAAATACAGTCCTAGCTGAGATGTTGGCTGCATATGGGATATTATTTAATCCCTCCCAATACAACATCTGGAGAAGACATGCTCTGATACATTATAAAGCACATGATGCTTTGGGAAAGGAATAGAAAAGTAGTTTTCACTGAAAAGGTATATATTCCTTATTTTAAAGTGGACTAGGGCAGCTTTCTGTTGTTAATGAAACCACCAAAACTGCCTGATATCCTTTAGAGTGTAGCACACCCTCATATAATTATGCAAGAAGAGGGAGTCATGTATGCAATCTTCAGCTCCTGAGTGAGTCTTATTAGCCCCCTTTAATTATGAGTTTGCAAACATGACAAAATAGCAACTTCAGAATTAGCAATATAACCCTTTAAAGTTAGGGCAACTATCATTAGCTTATTAAATATATTATTACATGACAAAGCAAGCATAGTGTGGTATATGCCAAAAGCTGTTTTAAAGTTAAATATGTAACCTCCTCACACCTTCCAAGTTCCAACATTAACTCATTCTGCTCTGAAGAGTGCTGTGCAGTTAAACAGCAAAATGGGAATTCTGTGCTAGAGTTAACAAACTTTAAAACAGTACATTTTAAGACACTCAGTTTAGCATAAATCCTATAAGTGAAAAACAGTTGTCACTTGACCTATGTAGTTTATAGTTTAACATAGACCATCACTGATACCAGTTATCTAAGTACATGAGTCAAGCAAATGTATTCTCTGTTCTGCCTTCCTAATACATTGTCATATCTGTTAGAGAAATATGTATTTGAATATATGTGAAGTGCTAGTTTAAAAGCAAAGTAGTATGTAATGCATTTTATTCTATTAATGATATAACAAAAAGAATGAATTCATATATAATTGCAAGAAGTTTTTGAAACTGCAGTGTGGCTTGTAGCAATTTGACCTCTGACCCTGGCAGCTGCTAGCTCAGCAAGTCTTAATGTTTATGCTTTTCACAAGTGATTATCTGCTGGGTCAGGAAATTAAATATGTGAAATAATGAAATCTTCTGCTCTTTCCTGCTGGGATGACTTGGCCTTGTGTATGTGTTACTAGATAACACGCAGCTGTTGGGAAAGTGTTACAGGGGAACAAAGAAGTGTATTAGGAGATTGAATCTGCTATTGTATTCGAACTAGTCTGAAACCTTGAAGAAGTAACTTTACAGAAAGACATTATGTCTGACCAGGTGGATAGCAAGGCCGTATTGTTACCAGAGGAAAACTTTTTTTAAATATACAGCATCAGTATTATTTAATGAATAGAAGACTGTAAGCTAAAGTGATGTAGATGCCCTGTGACATACCACGTCAGTAAGGTGGGCACAACTTGAATGTAAAGAATTGTGTACTTCCTGTTTCATGTCAGACAAAATTCTGTACTTGCACGTTTTTTGCCTCCTGGTGTACACTAGTAAACTTTTGAACCTGAACCTCCTGTGTATTGATCTTTTTATTTTATTTAACAGTTTGGTCCTTCGAGCCGGATATCCCTCAGACAGCTGCAGATTAGAGTCTACCGGTGGTCGAATACTGCACAGGAGAAGTTACCGAAACGGTTCTTCTTGGGTGAAAAGACCTCTGACTGAATTGTCATTTAAAGAGGCTGGCCACTTTCTGATCTGTGGCCGAAGAGCAGATCCTGGAAGGCTCAATACCTGAGGCTCAGGTAGGAAGATTTTGCCTTTTTTCTGTTTTAGATCAGGGACTAGGTTACAGTAAATATTGTTGTCAAGATTTGTTATGCAGATCAGGGACAAAAGGAATTCCTGTGTATTTGGTCATAGATCAGGGTAACAGAATAAGGTAGGCAGTTATTCTAGATAAACTGTGAAAAGGAACTGAAATTTTGGTACCACGTGATAAGAAGGGTTACATAACATTTTCTTTTAACATGGGAAATCAGTGCACTAAAACATCGCAAGATTCGCCCCTAACCGAAGACGCAAAATATATGCAATCACAACGTTCTGATAATGTTAGGTATTATACGAAATGGGTTAACAAATATGAATTTGATGGTAAATTAGATAAAACCTCACTGGTTAAACTCCTTAAGTAACTTAAATCTGATGCGGGAGGTCAGGCAAAAAAGCAACGCCAATTAGGCATTCCTCAGGCACACAGGTGGATTGAGGAAGCAAACCGTAGGGAACAGAAGACTAAAAATTCAAAAGCATTATTTTTAGACAAAGAAGATAATAACATAGTAATAGCAACAGCTCCTCCTCCCCTGCTCCTTCTGTTGCCTTTTTCAGGATATGAAGCGAGTGGACAGGCTGGTCCACCTCCGCGTTATCCTGAGGTCTCAGCGAGACCACAACGGTTTGTTAGAGATCTTATTGAAACTAGGTCCCGAGCGCATAAGATACATGGGGACACAGAATCATATCAAATAGAGAGAAACCTACAGGATGAGAATGAGGAAGAGATATGTCCACTTATAGAGGTCCCAAATCCTCAGGCAGGACAGGCAGGGCAGGACCCAACTCTCTTAGTATACAGACCATGGACACTGGAGGATATCCGGAAAGCTACTGAGGGAATCCCCCATCCGAAAGTTAATTTTACAAAATTTTTAGAAGATTTGCAAGGCATGAGGTTGAGTTACCACTTGAAAGGGGAAGAAGTAGAAAAAGTAGTCAGACAAATTATAGGTCCAGATTGGCACATGATTTGTGGCACCTGGAATCCTCGTAATGCAGAGCTTAAACCATTCCCACATAGTGACGCAGAATTAGACAACCGAGTGAAAGGTCTTACAGACCGAATCTCTGAGAAATGGAAACCTAGAGCAGACTGGACTTGCATTAACCAATGCATACAACAGGAAAATGAGACAATAGATGGGTATTATGCTAGGTTATTGGAATGTTTTAATAATCATAGCGGTATGACAGTTCCTGAAAATCAAGTGAATGATTCCCCGTATGAACAACAATTGAAAAATACATTTTTAAAAGGTTGCATTGCACCTATCAGTAGCTTCATTATGAAGCATATAATAGACCATTGAACAGGTAGGCTACAAGCCTTACTTGAATATGTTAGACATGCTGAAAGACATTTTAATAGCAAAAAGAAAAAAAAGGCGCAAGTCTTCACTGCTGAAGACGGAGCTGAAGTATTTGTGTTACAGTCAGGTAAAAAGGGAAAGAAAAATGCCCAGGGAAATAAACAGTCTGACAAAGAGAGGTGAATGCTTTAAGTGTGGGAAGAAGGGACATCTAGCGAGGGATTGTAAACAGAATAAGAAGGTAATCACAGAAGACAAGGGCGATGAGGACTGACTACATGATAGTGAAGATACATCATGCAGAAGTCAGAAATGATCAGGAGAAGTTAATAAACAGAGGACAAATGTAAATGTGATAGAAGGAATAGAGGAAGTGCAAGTAGATATGGAGGATGAAGAAAGTGAAATTTTGGATTTAGCATTATTGAGCCTAGAGCTCTACTTAGCAGACACAAAACCGGAAGTTACACTTCTGGTGGAGGGAAGGGAAGTCAAATTTCTGTGTGACTCAGGAGCGTCACGGATCCTGATACACCCCTCCAAGTTACCAGAACATTCTGAATCACCTAATTATATATTAGTGAAAGCTGCAAATGGACAGCTGTACAGGGGACAACTCTCCCATGATATAGCAATAACTGATCCTGTTTCAGGTATGACCCAAAGAAGTAAAATTGTTGTTTCTGCAAAGTGTCCAGTAAACCTATTGGGTAGGGACCTTATACAGATATTTGGCATAGCAGTAGTTCCAACTGTACAGGGTATGGAGGCACAGAGACAAATGGATACTTTTGTGGTACAATCGGAGGGTGAAACTTTTTACTGGTACAGCCAGGACCTAGTTACGACTGGACCAGGGGCAGTAACCGAGGAACTGATGAACGTAGCCATCAGTAAAGCCCCCTCCCTTGACACTGATCGACAGCATTTGTTACACTGTACTCTATACTACTGTAATACGTCAGGACCTGATAGAGAATATGAGCAAGAATTGTTCAGAAATCATGCAACTAGATTAGTATTACGTACTTTGTATTGGGATACTGAGGGGAACAGTGTAGTTAGCTGTTCATTACCTCAAGAATTCCTTGCATTATATAGGTCAAATCGATTGCCACATGTCAGCTTGAGAAAGAATAAAAACATAAAATGGGCAGACTTAGGAGAAAAGGTAACAAGATGGGAGAAACAGACTGACTTAGAATTGTCAGAACAGGGAATACAGAAACAAAAGTTGAATTGGTTGACGTAGACACACGCACACGCGGCTGTACACTTGCAATCTAGCAAGGACAGCTGATTAGCATTTTTATTAGAAGAAAAAGAGAAAGCTTTATGTGAGATACCAACGACTTTTTGGTCAACAGGCAAGTCAGATGTAGGACTTATTCGAACAGCAGGACCAGTTATAATTACACCGAAGTCAGCATTTAGACCACAGAAAAGACAATACCCTTTGAGAAAAGATGCAGAAATAGGAATCAAGCCTATAATAGCAGCATTACTCAGGGAAGGAGTGCTGGTAGAATCTCCTGATTCACCATGTAATACACCCCTATTTTCTGTTAAAAAAGCAAATGGGGAATGGCGGATGGTTCAAGATTTACAAGCTGTAAACAATGCAGTGATACCCAAAACACCCACGGTGCCAGACCCACATACTTTGTTAAATGACTTAAAACTGCAACAAAAGTATTTCTCTGTGGTAGATATCAGTAATGCTTCCTTTTCAATACCTATACATCCTGATAGTCAATACTGGTTTGCATTTACATTTCAGGGTAAAAGGTATACCTATACTCGACTACCATAGGGATATTGTGAGAGCCCAACAATATTCGCACAAGAAATGGCTAGCAACCTGGCAGGGTTTACCCCACAGTCAAATTCTACTTTACGTAGATGACATTTTGCTGGCAGCCCCCACCCAGCAGCAATGCAGGGAAGATACTATAGCACTATTGAAATTCTTAGCAACACAAGGACACAAAGTGAACAAAAGTAAGTTACAACTCTGGAAAAAGCAAGTTAGATACCTAGGATATGTGATATCCAATGAAGGTAGGATACTAGACGAGGATAGAAAGACAGCAATTTTACAAGCACCCAAACCAGCAACCAAGAAGGAAATGATGTCCTTCTTGGGGACAACTAATTTTTGTCGGAGTTGGATACTAAATTATGCTTTGGAATCTGCTCCACTGACTGACTTGATATATAAAACACCAATGGCAGCGCAAGATGTATTACAATGGACACCTGAAGCAGAAACGGCTTTCTGCAGGTTGAAGCAGTTGATAGCTTCTTCATTAGTTTTAGGACTCCCAAATTATCACAAACGGTTCTTTCAGACCATAGATTGCAAGCAAGGATATATGACGTCAGTGCTGATGCAACAACATGGGGATAAGCAACGCCCCATAGCCTATTATTCATCACAGTTAGACTCAGTGGCGCGATCTTTGCCTCACTGTGTACAAGCAATAGTTGCAGCTGCAATGGCAGTACAGGCCTTGGCCTCAGTAGTATTATTCTATCCTTTCACATTGAGAGTGCCTCATGCAGTCGCAATAATTTTACTGCAAGAAAAAGTAGCATATCTCTCTCCTGCTAGACATCTTTCATGTATGACTATACTGCTGAGCCAACCTCATATGACAATTGAATGATATACAACATTAAATCCATCAACATTACTCCCAACTCCTGCAGATGGCACACCGCACAGCTGCCTGCAGGAAATTGAACAGTTAGCCTTGCCTAGACAAGATCTCACAGATATGCCCTTGGATAATGCCGATGTGACATATTACGTGGAATGCTCATGCAGAAGGGGCCCTACAGGAAAGAATCTAGTGGGGTATGCTGTAGTTACAGACACTGAAATTTTAGAAGCCCAACCCTTACCACATAACTTGTCTGCACAAGCAGCAGAATTGATAGCTTTAACACGAGCATGTACTTTAGCAAAAGACAAATGTGTAAACATAAATACTGATAGTATGCTTTCTCTACAGTACATGTATTTGGCAAGCAATGGAAGAATAGGGGAATGATAACATCTAGTGGAAAACCAATTAATCATGCGCAATTTATTTTGGAATTATTAGAATCTATCCAGTTACCTTCTAAAGTAGCTATTTGCAAATGTGTAGCTCATACAAAACAACAGGATACGATTTCGAAAGGCAATGCGAGAGCTGATGCAGCTGCAAAGCAAGCCACCTCAGACTCAGAAACTTTACTTTTGACTGAGGAATTACAACCCTCTGAGATTTTAGATTTAGACATGTTGAAAACAATGCAGACGCTTACTACAAAAGCAGAAGAACAAAAATGGGAAAAACAAGGCGCAATTCTTGAAAAGGGACTGTACATTTCCAAAGAGAAAAAAACGATATTGCCGTCTAATTTATTTAGATATGCAGCTTTGTTGAACCATGGGCAGTGCCATGTCTCAACAGAGGGGATGGTACAGTTAGTAAACCAAATATTCCAAACATATGGATTCACAAATTACACAAAAAAATGTGTGCAGCTTGTCATACTTGTAACAAGCACCATGCACAAGGGGCATTTAAACCTAAGCAAGGAAGTTTTCCTATACCACCGTATCCGTTCCATACTATCTGTATGGATTTCATAGAAGTGAATAAGTGTGAAGGGAAAAAATATTGTCTAGTCATTGTAGATATGTTTTCTAAATGGGTAGAAGCTTTTCCAACCAAAAATCTGGATGCAGCAACAGTGGCGAAAGCCCTGATAAAAGAAGTAATCCCTAGATTTGGCATTCTGGAAAGGATTTATAGTGATAATGGCACACATTTTGTTAATCAGACAATCCAGCAACTTGGAAGATTTTTTGGAATCTCCTTGAAAAACCATTGTGCCTACCACCCACAGTCTGCAGGACTGGTGGAAAGGTACAATGGAACCCTTAAGAACAAACTTAGGAAGTTAGTTGATGAGACTCAGAAGAATTGGATATACTGTTTGCCTTTAGCGCTGCTGAGTATGAGAACGGTTCCAAATGTGAAGGATTTGACTTCCTTTGAAATGGTTTTTGGGAGAGCATATTATGTGCCTCAGTGGAAAGCTCTCATGCCTGCCAAGCAAGAGGCTGACAGTTCATTAGCTAGTTATATGAGGAATCTGTTAACAAATAAATCTGTTTTGCAGTTTAACTCTTTTTCAGATAAGGAACAGACCAGACCGGTGGAAGCAGTTTTGGCTCCGGGAACGTGGGTGTGGTTAAAAGTGAAGAAGAGGAAGAATTGGCCAAGTCCAAAGTGGGAAGGACCAAACCAGGTACTGTTGGCAATGCCTACTGCAGTTAGAGTGGCTGAGAGGACGTCCTGGGTCCATTTGACACACTGCAAACCAGTAAAGAACTTTCAACTTGATAAAAACTTTGTGACTGATATACAACAAGGGCAAAATGGCCAAGAACAAAGCAAATAGAAATGTAGATCAACCCAAGAGATGTTGCATAATCATTTTGTTGAGTATACATTTATTGACTATAATTGTTACAATTTTCCTCTTGTTGTGGTTTTTCCTACACTCAACCACACAAGTGAAAGTGGGAAGACGTGACGAAACATCTATAGACTGGCATCCAAATTTTAACACATACCTAGCCATGAAATGTGTATATGCAGAGACTATGAACATTTCAAATTGCTGGGTTTGTACAGCTATACCAACAGTATATGGAGGACTGATAATGTCCGCTGTCCCTCTGGGGATAAATGAGACTTGGGAAAATTTGCTTTTTGACACAGGGACTGTGAGATCACAGGACAAAATAGCTTTGTTTTTACCTGTCACACAAAAGGGAATTGTATGTTTTTATAAAAATGATACTCTCCAGGTGGGCTGGAGCAATTGTAATATAACAATATCTTATCGGTGTTATATTAAGACTAGTAATGGCAATACTTTTTGCAATACTAATTATGACTCATATTTGAACTCAGTGAAAACAACCATGAATGAAATTCGCAAGAGTCCTGTTTTATTTAAACAATTGTCAGTTATAGACCAGAAAATGTTTCATGGAGGGTTAATGCGTATTAGTACTAAAGTAGAAAATTGTTATTTTATTTGTGGGAAAAAAGCATACAAATGGCTACCTGAGAATCGGTCCGGCAGTTGTTTTTTGGGTTATCTGGTTCCGGCTATAAGACATACTGCAGAATTACCTTTGGGTAAGACACGAAATGTGAGAGAAGCAGCTCGAAAACCTGAAGGTCCAGTTGAAAAACCTGTAAATCCAGTAGGACGGATCAAAGCTGGTTGGAAAGATCATAATACCGTAAAAGATAAAAGAAAATTGACTCATATGGACTTGAGTGACAGTGTTATATCTTGGGCAGGAATATTCCCAGCATATAGAGCAGTCAAATCAATCTAGGAGTTGAGGAAGCTGTCGAAACTTCTCAAAGTAATGAGTAATGCAACTTTCTCTGCCCTAGAACTGGTGACTGATGAACTGAATGCAATGAGAACTGTTGTGTTACAAAATTGAATGACTCAACTTCACCCTAGCGGCGAGAGGTGGTACGTGCGCACTTATCAAAGAAGAATGCTGTGCATACATTCCGGACAACAGGCATGAAATTAACAACCAACTAGAGGTAATTCAGCAAGTATCAGCCATGACTGAACCAGGCCCAAACCCACTGATGGACTTTTTTGAGAATCTATTTGGGGAGTGGGGTTCCAACCTAATGAATATTCTGATTGCTATTTGTGTGGGTTTACTCCTAATAGGAGCATGTGTTTGTTGTGGAATTCCCTGCATGAAAAGATTAATCAAAGATTTTATTGATGTATCTGTTAGTGAAACTTTGTACCAAGATACTGAGATTGAAAAATTGATCTCAGACAAAAACTTTTTCTGAAGTATAGATCAAATGACTCACCTAGCTGAAAATCCTTAGTGGAAGAGGTTAGGAGACGAAATGACATTATGCATACTTCAAAATAGAATAAAAAGTATAAATAGGAGGGAAAATGTTAGAGAAATATGTATTTGAATATATGTGAAGTGCTAGTTTAAAGGCAAAGTAGTATGTAATGCATTTTATTCTATTAATGATATAACAAAAAGAATGAATTCATATATAATTGCAAGAAGTTTTTGAAACTGCAGTGTGGCTTGTAGCAAGTTGACCTCTGACCCTGGCAGCTGCTAGCTCCGCAAGTCTTAATGTTTATGCTTTTCACAAGTGATTATCTGCTGGGTCAGGAAATTAAATATGTGAAATAATGAAATATTCTGCTGTTTTCTGCTGGGATGATTTGGCCTTGTGTATGTGTTACTAGATAACATGCAGCTGTTGGGAAAGTGTTACAGGGGAACAAAGAAGTGTATTAGGAGATTGAATCTGCTATTGTATTCGAACTAGTCTGAAACCTTGAAGAAGTAACTTTACAGAAAGACATTATGTCTGACCAGGTGGATAGCAAGGCCATATTGTTACCAGAGGAAAACTTTTTTTAAATATACAGCATCAGCATTATTTAATGAATAGAAGACTGTAAGCTAAAGTGATGTAGATGTCCTGTGACATACCATGTCAGTAAGGTGGGCACAACTTGAATGTAAAGACTATAAGAATTGTGTACTTCCTGTTTCATGTCAGACAAAATTCTGTACTTGTACGTTTTTTGCCTCCTGGTGTACACTAGTAAACTTTTGAACCTGAACCTCCTGTGTATTGATCTTTTTATTTTATTTAACAATATCCAAATTCATCAAGCAGTTATACTAAGCAACATCATGAGGCATCAAATTATTAAACCGAATGAGCTGAACAGTAACAAAACCAGTATTCTATGGCTCCATCTCTTGTAAGAGCACAATAGTAGCTGCTATCTATAGGCTAAAAAGCATATGTATGGACTCCAACATCTCTGACTTAACCTGGCTCCATAGCATTCACCATTACATTGAATAGAAAGAAAAAATAAATTATGGATAATTTTCATGTGTTAGCATCTGGTGACCTCTCAGCAGGCAGTTACTCATTTGTGGACCAAGTTTTCCTTTTATTTCATACTTTTTTACTATCCCATGACAGTTGGTAAACATAAACCAACTGTAAGTATTACATAAACTTATCTGTGTTTTCTAAGTATAAAACAATAAATGTGCCCATGACTTAAGGTTCATCTTTTGTTGTCAAACACCTATTATCACATAAGAATGCATTAAGACTAGAGAGGCACTGTTAGACAAGGTGGCAGGCTGGACTGGTCTGTTGCTGCTTTTTAAAAGTGGCCCAGCATATTGCTGATGTTTTATTTTCTTAGGGCAGAAAAATGTATTTCACATTGTGTCTCAGGGCAAAGGACGGACCTCAGCTATACAGACTGGATATTCATAATCTGAAGTTTCATTTTCCAAATGCTTAAAGCAAAGGTAGACCTTTCATACATAGTTGCCTCCCTTGAGTGTAATCATCCTCACTGCAGCACAATAGCAGAAGCCAAACATGCTTGTGTATGTGAGTACAATTTGTGTTCAGTTCTACTGCTATAGAATTTTTAATACTACAGATCCAAATTTTTGTTCCAAGATTAAATGTTAAGCAAAGAAGCTGAAAAGAATGCAGAATATTTAGAAAGGAAGAGATCATATTTTGTAGTTCAGACCAAGTAACATATGACTTTGCAACTGTCAAATGTACAATAACAGGTACCACATTCCAGTGGATGTAAGAAGAAAATCACTTTGGGTGGGGGCTGGGGGGAGACTGATGTATTTATTTCCCTCACATAAGCACAACATCAGCTGTTATTTATTTATTGAATTAATTTATTTTATTAAATATAAGGGGTGGAGGACTGATAAGACAATGAATGATCAAGCATCCCAGGATATTTTTCTCTTTTAGAGCTTGTTATGGAGTGTATCCTCTTTAGCGTACTTGCTTTCCAGTGCTAAATTTTCAGGGAACCTGGTGTCTCATACTCTGAACTATTGAGGAAAATAACAGGTGACAGCAAGTGATTCCCAACAGTATGAAGTTGAAAATCTAGTGGTGAATTCAACTCCTGTTTATTCTACATCCCCAGATAATTCACTATAATAATGTCAGAAAATACATTTTTTTACTTACTGTCATATTGCTGCATGCCAACCAACCCGACATTTCAGGAAATGTCAGTCTGACTCATTATATGTCATGGTTGAGCTGTAGCCTTAAACAAAATTTCTTTTTTTAAAGCTCTACCTGTCTCTGACAAACAGCCAGGCACTTCCTCATGATGCTGATGTCATCACGATGATGTCAGTGGTAACTGCAAATTGTAATTAAAAAAAAATTGTGATTTGAAGGGGCCACTAGGGAATTTGTGGCATCCAGCTGTTTTGCCTTCAAAACTAGGAAATACTGAGGAATATGATACAGTTGAGAGGTATGCTAGTGATCACACAACCTGTCATGATTATTACTTGTAAATATACAGCTCTGTCTTACATTTCTGTGTTTGTTGACCATTCTTCATGTATCTGAGCAGTAATTTGAGACATGCAGTGTGTAAGCCATTCTATATCATTGGCATTAAGTTTAAATAATATCATATGCACTTGCCAAAAAATGAAGGGCAGGTTGGATGTGAAGGAACAGAATCTGTGACTTGTGTGCTGCTTACTTGCATTTCCTATCTTACATCTAACACTTTGTAGATGTGACTTGACATACCAACTGGAAGTATGGCAGCCTAGAGTGCTGTTGTGTTTTCCTTCTCCCAAACACTGATCAGTCACAGCTGCAATCCATTAAAACCAAATACTGAGAGACTTGCTGCATTATGTTTATATACCTACATGGATCCATTGTTTTGGGATTCAGCAATTCTAATGAGTACACAGCTCATTTGCATCTTCACCATACTGAACCCCCTGAATCTACACCATATAAAAAGCTAACTGTGTAGCTAGGTCAACTGATGATAAGGAGACTTGCTTATGTAGAGAAGAGTGAAGATACACTATTACTTTGGGATATATCTGCACAGATGAGTTTTGAACTTCATAAGGAATGCTTCCATTTGTTCAGCTATATACTGCATATGCTGGAATGTATTTAAGAAAATTCTTAAGCAAATGATGTCACACTTTTATTTGTATGCATTACTTAGAAGTGTACTGATGGCAAGGGCACATTTGCCAAGTCATTTTAGAGGTGTTCATGGTTGCCAATAAATGAAAACGAAATGCATGGTGATAAATATATACAAATGTTTCAGGGACAGTTCCTTAGCTAGAACTTTTAGCATTTCAAAGATGGTTTGTTAGCAAAACGTGTCATTCTCCTGTTCTATTTGTGGAGACAAAGGTGAGTTACTGTTATGGCAAAAACAAGGATAGACTGTCCTTTTGTGAGTGGTGGGAGTTACTGCTATGACATAAACAAGGATAGACTGTTCTTTTGTGGGTGGGGGGAGCAAAGGTGAGTTACTGTTATGGCAAAAATAAGGATAGACTGTTCTTTTGTGGATGGGGGAGCAAAGATAAGTTACTGTTAGGGCATAAACAAGGGCATGTTACTCCTTTTACTCTGTTTGTTTTGCATCATGCCTGTTGTTCATATTTCACACCTGTAAACTGTTGCATGTTTCTACAAAGGGTAATACTGACGGGCTACCTTATCTGTTTTATCTGAAAACAAGTAATTCTTACTTATGTGATACTTTTGTGTATTATAGGTTCATAGGTTCATACTAGGCTATCTGCCCTAGGGCATTTATAAGCCTAGCCAGAATGTGTTTGGCTTTCGCCACCCATTTTAAATTTATTTTGCTATGCCCTTTTTCGAGGTTAGTATACTGTGCCTCTGTCTAACAGTGACACAGAAGTGATACCCGGGGTAAACCTATGATCTCCCATCCACTCATCAAGATTCCTCTTGAAGAGAGTCAATGAGGGACTCTGCCTAACCTGGACTGGGATTTTATTCCAGAGTGAAGGGAGCCTCTGGGTTATGAATCTGTCCCTCCACCATGTCCTATTTATTTCAGTGCTGAGGTTCAAGTCTCTTGAGCACGTAGCTCGATGGGATTTGGATTTTCTGAGGTGCAGCATGTCCATTCATTCCGGGTTGGACATGGCTTTATACGTCAGGCATAGATCGCCTCTGAACAGGCGGTATGCCACTGAGTAGAGCTGGAGTTTCTTTAACCGGGCAGCATAATGGCATCTGTTTGAGCCCTTTGATCCTCTTGGTGAGGTACTTTTGGGGTCTTTCCAGTTTCTGCAGGTGTCTGGTAAGGTACATCCCAAAATGGGGCATTGTACTCAATTATGGGCCTGATGAGGGATGAGTAAAGAGGCACGATGACCTCCCCTGATCTAGATGTGAATCCCTTCATGATTAGGTGGGCTATATAAAATGTTTTTCTAACCACTTTGGCCATGTGGTTGTCAAATGAGAGATTGCTATCAACTTGGGTCCCCAGGTCCCTAATTACTTCTTCTGTACTTAATGGATTACCATCTATGTGGTAATTTGTGGGCCCTTTGTTTTTGCCAAAGAGGATGACTATACACTTTTTGGCATTTAGCTTGAGGCCATGGCTCTGGCACCAGTTGTCTGTTTCTATGAGGCCCTTTTGGAGGATGCTTGTGGCGGCTGGAGAGTCGATTATGGTGCCCAGTTTGCAGTCATCTGTGAACTTGGTCAGTCACAGTCCTTCCGTGTTGGCCTGGACCTCCGAGAAATATATACCTTACAAGAGAGGTCCCAGGACTGAGCCTTGTGGGACACCACTTGTAACTGGTTTGGAGTCTGACATGGCTCCAGCAATTCTAACCATGTGGGTTCTGTCTTTGAGCCAGTTTGCAATCCATCTAGTGACATAGGGGTTTATATTTAAGCTGGTGAGCTTATCTCTAATGCCCGAGTGGGGTATTGTATCGAAGGCTTTTGCGAGGTCCAGGTAGGCTGTGTGGATGACCTTCCCCTCGTCAATGGCCTCGGTGACTGTTTCAAAGAAATCAACCAGGTTTAAGAGGCAGGATCTGCCCTTAATAAAGCCAAACTGGGTAGGATCCAGTGTCTGTAGGTCCCCAATATCTTTATTTATGAGGTCCATGATGATCCTTTCCATAGCTTTGCAGACCAAGCTAGTCAGGCTTATGGGGCGATAGTTTCCAGGATCTGTTGAGGCACCACCTTTATGGAGAGGGACCACTGTTGCTGTACCACACTCTTTGGGCACATATCCTGTTGTAAGGCTGAGATTGAACAGTAGTTTTATGTTTGGGTTTAGCTCTTCTTGGAGTTCATGTAGGACGCAACCCGGGACACCGTCTGGTCCCATTGATGCTGATTTTTTTGCTTTGGAAAGGGTGGCTCTTACCTGAGCATCTGAGATGTCAGGGGGGCAGCACTCTGCTGGGATACATATTTGCCCTTTTGGTGGGGAGGGGGGGGAGTTTGCGCTGAACCTGTCAGCTAGGATGTTGGCAATGTCTGTGGGTTTGGTGTATTTTTTTGTCATTTTGGACTAATTCTGAGCTTATCTGGGAATTACCACCTAGGTTCCTAATATAACTAAAGAAAGCCTTGTGATTATCCTTAGTGTCCTGTGCAATTTTTCTCTCGAAGCTGGCCTTAGACAATTTTATGAGTGCCCGTAGTTTTTTGCTAATACTGATCAGTGATGCCTTCCCTTTTTGGCATTTTGCTCTATCATTTAGTAACTTCCTCCTTCTTTTGTATAGTTTGTTTATGGCTGGGGTCCACCAGACAGGACGTCTGCCTTTGGAGGATTGGGTCTTGGTTTTATTTGGGATCGCATGATCCATGCATTCCTTTTTTTTCTCAAATAATTTTTTATTTTTCCAAATAAAAAACAATACATAGATACAAAAACAAACTATTTACAAAAAAAAAAAATACACCATGCTACTTTATATGTATAAAGACAGAGCCGAAAAACTGTAAGCATGAAATAATGCCACCCCAAAGGGCAAATCTAAAAGAAAAATAAAGTGTGGAGATAAAACATTAGTCACATAAAATTACATCCAAAAGACATTTCCATAGATTGGTGAAATAAACTTTCTTCCTAAGACCAAGCGTAATAAGTTTTTGTGCTGATATATGTTTAATTGCCATCTATTTGAAACCCTGCCAAGACATTTTTGTGCGATCCATCCAATTATTAGTGATGTAGAGTTTGATCAGAGAACAAAAAGTGATTAAAATGTGCAAATGTAATTTAGGCATTGTGAATAGTGGAATATTTAATATGGCTGTTTCCCATGAGAGTGTGGAACTGTAGTAACCCATTTTTTTAGTCGCACTTTGAGAGAACACCATAATTTATAGGAGTGGTTACAGTGCGACATAATATGGGGAAGATCTGCTTTTAGACTGGGGCAACATGAACAAGCAGAGGAATTGTTAGGATTAAATTTATTGAGTATTACAGGTGTATAGTACGAGTTGTTATTCAACATCAATTGGGTATACAATCATTTTTTGAAGGGGGCAAGTTCTAGAGTGTTTTTTATGGCTAGTAGTTTTTGATCCTCTGTGATAGGAGAACATGATCCATGCATTCCTGAAGGTGTTCATAGAATGCGTTTATAAAGGATTCTGCGGTGTGGGCCATGTTTTCCTCAGGCCCGGGGGCTTTGAAGGATTCCACCTTGGTTTTGAGGAGTGTGAAATTTGCTTTAGAGAAGTTTTTCACTGTGGTTTTCTGGGCAGGGGGTGGGGTCGGGATGTGAATATCCAGTGAGATTAGTTTATGGTCTGATCTTACCAGTGAGGGATACACTTCTGGTCTAGAGCATAGAGTCTCCATGTTGGTGATGATCAGGTCCAGTATGTTTTCCCCTCTTGTTGGAGTGGTAACACATTGTTCCATAGCATTTGAGTTTATAAATTCTAGGAACCTTTGGGCTAGGGTGTTGGAGCTAGAGTAATGCTCCCAGTCTATGTTTGGGTAGTTGAAGTTGCCCAATATAATGGTGTTTGGAGAGACCTTCATATTTTCCAGTGTTCCCAGGAAGGCCGAGTGGGGTTCCTGGGTTTGGGAGGGTGGTCTGTAGCAGGCTATAAACTGGAAGGCAGTTTTACCCACTGTTAGTTGCACATGGATAGTCTCTGATGCTTCGTGCTTTGCCACCAACCTGGAGGTGTGTGTATCTTTGATGAATATCGATACTCCCCCTCCTTTTGTGGTTCGGTCCAAGTTTTGGGGTCGAAAAGCATGGTATGAGGTATAACCTGGTAGTGCTGTGGTACTCTCGGGAGCCCTGAACCAGGTTTCTGTTACTGCACAGATATCAATGTTTTCCATGCTAAGGAGTGTTTCGAGTGTGTGCATCTTGAGGTTTAGACTTCTGGCATTGAGTAGCATTACTCTTAGTTTCTTATCCCTTGTGATACCTATGGAGGTGGGTTTGTCTTTTGAGCCTTGCCTAAAAAAGGCACTATGGGGGTAGCAAGAGCCTTTGCCAATATCCGAAAGCCCAGGGGTGACAGGTGCAAGCCGTCCCTAGCAAAGCATCTTGGCTTGTCGAGCATATCATCCCAAGCTGACAGGCATTGGATCCCCTTTGAATGATACTAGTACTTAAGCCAATTGTTGAAATTGATCATCTTGTCTTCATATTGTGGCATCATTCTTGGTGAGGGTAAGATGTTACTCAAGGTCAGGGTCATACCGGCCTGGGCTACATGCTCAGAGAGCTCCTCTATGTCTCTTTTCATGTAGTCCAGGGAGGTACATCTCAGGTCATTCACACCAGCATGGGCAATGACTGAGTCATATTTGTACTTGCCTTAGACAGTCCTTCTATTGTCTTGTATGTCACCCAGGCATGTCAATCCTCTGAGACCCACCCTTTCACAGATGCCAAGAATCAGGTCTTACTAGAGGCCTTTAGACAACATGGTGTTTTTCTGCTGGAAAGTGTATGGGGAGATATGACATGTATGATGCAGTTTTGGTAGCAGATAGTTGCTGATCTGAATGCCATGGGTGGCCACGACAGGACATACAAGCAGGTGTGTCACAGGGGCACTGACATGATCACATCTGCATGGAGGAAAGCAGCTTCAGTGGGCCGTGACCAGATGGGTACCAAGGGAGGGCCTGCTAGGGAACCATCACTAACACACAATGAAAAGTTCCAGGCCAATAACAGGGATCCAGGCAGTACACAAGAGGGTTCAGTACAACATGTCCTGGATGCAGGATCAACAGTGTCAGAGACAGCAATCTCATCCCAGAAGGAACTTCCAGGTAGGCTTTGCTATCTCAAATGTTGAATGCTGTTGTATAGTAAAACAATTGAGCCCTTACCTCTTGCTTAACTTCTTCCAGGCTCATCCGACTTACTGAAGAGGCTTTCATATGCGTATGATAAGCTACATATTTTTATGTCAGTACTGATGAGCAATTGAAAGAAATATTTTCATGTGTGCTGTTAATGTCTGGCCTGTTGTATGTAATGCTTTAGTGTCTGCAGTAATGGCACCACTGTTAGTTTGTTAAGCATATATTGGAATACAGTAGTGAAGGTATTAATATTGTCCTGTGTTTCTTGCTTTTTATCACAGTTGATCATGACTATGAAAATGTGGTACCTCTGCCACCTGATGTCAGTGTATCATCAGACTCTGATGATGATAATGATCAAACTTAGGCACAGTCAGGGGTGCAGAGGTTAAAAGTGACAGTGAGGTTGGCATACAGCCATTCCCTGGAATTCCATCAGACACAGCCAGTAGGCCTATGCCTACCCATTCCAGTGACACCACAGATACTGGACAGGTGCAAGATGAGGCCATTGATCAGGGAAGTGTGGTTATTGTGGCATCAGTGCCTGTGGAGTCTGGATGTAGCCAATTTGTGGGTTTGTTGCCAAGCAGGAGGGTTGATAGGTGGTCTCGGAGGGGGGTCTGCTGTCCCTCCTCCACCTGATGCAGGTGTCTCTTGCCACTCAACATATGTTTAGGGCCATCATGGTGGCACATGCATGTCCAAATAGGTGCTCCAGACAAATGCTCAGGGTTCTAGATGTGACTGAGGCTGACATGCATGACTGCCTCCACCTTGTTGTTGATTCAGTTGATTGGATGAATGACACATTGGAGCAAGGGTTGTCTGTGATGGAAGGGGGGTGTCAGTCATGGAATATGTGGTGGCAGTGATGGAATGTCTACTGGGAGATATACAGTATCCTTGTAGGAGTAGACCAGCTACATCATGTGCCTGATCATCCTCGCATAGCAGTAGTACTTCCACTGCACCATCACTGAGTGTGCTGTCCACACCCTAATGAGGCAGGCCATGGGGACATGGTCTGAGGTGTCACATGAAGGTAGCTCACCCAGCACACATCGGTCACATTCAGGAAGCAGCAGTGCATCTGACTGTGGATGTGGATGTGCCAGTGCAACTCCTGGCAGAGCCAGTTCTTGTAGTCTTGTATGACAATGATGAACTGACACCTCTACCATACAAGCCCCACACCTGTCTGACATAGCAAGACACAGAGCCAGAAAAGAGCTTGGCTGGACCCATGTAGACTCTCACACACCAATTTCACCTGGAGGACCCCTACAGACACATACATGCACAAAACTTACATGGTTCAGCCATGCAGCTTCAAACTCATTTTGTCTCACTGGCCATTTGTTGGTTTATTCAGATGTCTGCTGGCTTCTCTTTCTTACTCTCACATACTCACTGACCTTTGGTGTCAGCCTAGGCCTCCTGCTCCCCCATGGAACACCCTGCACAAATGATGATAACTGTGCCATATCCCTGTTTTCTATGTTTTGGATTCAGGGATACATAAGCATTGTTTCTTTTGCTCAGGGTGCATATCTGACTTAAAGTGCTTACTATATCTGCATTTGTGGTGTTGAGCTGATAATTTTACCTTTGACGTATATTGGCCTTGGAAAGTTGCACAACTGATAACATCAAAATTCCCCAACTTTTTTGTGAATCATCTTGTGAAGGATGTGAAGTCAGAAACTGCAATGTGTATCATTACTTAATAACTTCTCTCTTTAATGAATTTTCATTACTAGTCCATGGTGCTAAACTGACCATGCAGTGACTATCACTACTTTTCAGGGGTATGACTGTGTGAATCTTTGATGCCTAAGGCCTACTGCTTAATAATGAACACATATAAGTCACACATATCTCTGCTGTCACACATTAAGATAATTTTTGTACCAATCTCCCACCTCTTACTTGTTTACAGTACTAATTAGTGTGGTACAAGGATATGCCACTCATTCATATTCTTACACAGTACACTCCAGGTTAGAGACATACCTTGTAAAAGCAGAAGTTGACACAGTTGTAGCTCAGGGCTGACTCTGTCTGATGCAAGCGGTAAACAGCCAATACATGGTGAAGTAAAGGTTGTGCAAGTTGCCTAGCATCAATGTTACTATATGTATGTATGTAGAAGGAAGGTTTTAGGCCCCTAAATGGTGAGTGAGTGTGCTATGCATTGTTTCTTAGCCTATGCAAGGGCATACTAAGCACACCTATATTTGCCTACACCAACAGCAGCTGATGGTTCCTCCTTTGACTCCTCATCGCCTGTGGCTGTGGTGACCTTGGTGCTGATGCTGGGATGTGTGCCCCTTCCCCTTGCTGATCTTGCAGCATGATGTTGTGTAGCATGACACACATTGTGAATATTTCTGTACATGTCCATGGATTGTACTGCAGTACTCCTACAGATGTATCTAGGCACGAGAACCATGACTTCAGCAGCCCAAACAAACTCTGTGATATTTCTGGTTTGAGCATGTGCCTCATTATGGTGTTCTTACATGAGTATGTACATTCCTCGTGGATGTCATCAGTCACAGTTCCGGTGCATAGCCTGCATCCCCCAATAGATGACTCTGTGGGATATCCCCCCCTACCAAATATCTGGTACAGTTGGGAGGTGTGTCAGATATGTGAGTCATGGTAACTGCCAGGATTGCCAGCACACATGATCAAGATGATTCATCTGGCATTGCACATGACTTGGCAGTTGATAGAGTGGTAGCCCTTTCTGTTAATGTAGAGCTTTCTCTGTTCCCTGGGTGGTGCCTTAATTTCTACATGTGTGCAATCTATGGCACCCAGTATTCAGGGTGATGTGCTACACAGTAGAACTCCTGCATATTTCTGGCCCTCACCTCAGAACTATGAGTAAACTATATGTGGTCACTGGCATGTGGGAGCATAGCATTCAACAACTGGTAGAGAATCCTGGATGCTGATGCCTGTGACACTCCCAGCATGCCCCCTGTTGTTCACTATAAAGTACCTATACTTAAAATTCTAAGATCTACATATACCTTTGTCTCCACTAGAATGGGTTCCCCTTAGTTGGCTCTAGCTCTGAGTTGAGGATGACAGAGATTGCAGTGTGTCCCTGTCCACCCTGTAGTGCTCTACACTTTCCATATCATGTAGGTTATAAAAAATCAAATGGGGTCTGAAAACTCTTCTCCTTATCATTCTAGGCCTATTACCAGCAGCAGCAGCATTGGCTTCAGCCTATAGCACATACAAATGAATTAAAGCAGCAGCCTCTAACATTTTGTCTGTGTAGACTCCTTTTAGTGGCTGTATTCCAAAAGTTTGGAATTCACAGGGAAAACCAGCATGGAGTCCACATGGTTGCTTTATAGCTTGTTGAATAGCTCCACCATGTTAGATTGGTTAATTAGGATGTAATTCAGCTGCTCATGCTGTAATTAGCATATTATGGTGTTTACCTTGTTTGCATGGGGGGGGGGGTGCCCCTACACAGTGTTTACTGAATCTACAATGTTTAGGCTTTACTGAATCCTGGGGTAAATGTTTAGTGACTTTTCTAAATTAAAGATGTGTGTCAAAAAAGGCATGGATTTTTTTTGGTAAAATGTCAATAATAGAATGGACAATTTTGTTTTGAGTATGTAAAATAATAATAAAAAAGCAGTATAGATTTCTGTATGCATCCTATTATTTTAGGAATAGGGCTTTATTAGAGTAAATTTCCATTTTAGACTGTTTGTTAAAATCTCTGTTAATGCATACAATTGACCATTTAGAGAAGACTGTGGATTTATTGTAAGTTATTGTAGAAGTACAATATAATTACAATAACATCTTGGTTTTTGCAAACGTAGCTTTTCTGCATACCAGTATCGACAATTATCTGTGTACTTTTAGCTACTGAAGATCTTAATAACAGATGTAATTTAAATTAAGGGTGGGTATTCTGAGTTTCGGCAACCAAATGTTCATTGTGTTAATCTTCAAAGAACAGCACTATATCCTTATACGAATAAGGTCAGCGGAGGTCATTCACAGAAACATGGAGGCATTTTGTTATACACTTCTCACTGTAGCAACAGCTTTATGCACTTAAGGCAGAAATGTTAGGGGGAGAGCTAATACAAGGATAAGGCACCCGACACATTTACATGCTACTATGATTCATATAGAAAAATGCAAAAGGACCTTATTTGTATACAAAATTTGTAAAGGACCCCACACTTATATGACCAAGCTCCATATTATCTGGGGAATACTTGAATTAGGGGTTAAATTAATTAGTGAACCGCTGAATGGAAGGAAAAAAAGGATTGTTACTTTAAAATTGTTCAAAAGGAGGTAAGATTATTGACTTCAGTTCAAGAAAAATGTGTTTTATTATCAGTTAATGCTTGTGCATTAATGGTCAAACTACTGAAGAGATCACTAAGAAAAATATTTATACAGCTGTCATTTAGTGCTTCTGCTCACATGGTCAAACTGCGAAGGGGTCACTGAGAAAAATAATTTATATGGGCGTCATTTGGTGCTTGTGCATTCATGGGGATTGTGTCAATATGTTTTCTGTTTTTTAACAGTATATCAAGTTTGTGAATAGAAAAGTAAATACAAGATGTGCAACAACACATTCAGCAACGGATGTACGTATGGTGAGAATATCTGACAATGATTTGCAAGAGCATTTCATTAGCATATGCTTCTTTATGCAATTTCTCATTTACATATCATTATACTTAATTTGCTTGCACTAAATCATGAGGATTGCGTTTTACTGAAAATGGCTTCTATGAACTGTGGCCTAGCTTTGCTCACTCGTGGACATCCCTGATATCTGTACTTTATTTACTATGTTTTTGCATTAATTTCTAGTAAAATTAATATTTACTTTTTGGGTATGATGATTGTTATAAAAAACAGTTAATACCTGAAATGTATTCATTATAAGTCTTTAGAAAGGAACAGTAAGTTACATTTTACAATTTTCTTTTGACACATGTGAAGATAATCATTTCAAAAGTGCATTTTGTATGAATGAGCAAAAAATACTACAGATCATTTTTCTTTTTATGATCACTCACATGATACAGGGGTTATCCCAGAGAATTATTAGCAGAAAGTATTAATGAAATGAAGAATATTAGGTTATGTTTTCAGAACAGACCAATGAAGAAAGTAATATGTAAGGCAAGTGACTTTTCTGTTAACTTCATTACTAAGCATTCAGCAGATCATCTGATTATTTGTAAAATTTTGAATGCACATTGGAGATATTGACACTGGAAAATAAATTGACATAAACAGTAGGTAGAAATCTAGCATTATTTATGAGAAGGGTAATATTATGAAGACAATGTTGACAAGACATTATAGCTCACAGGAAAGAAAGCATGGTACTTTTAAATGTGGGCTTAGTTCTTCCAGGAATTATGAGGTGAGCAAAGATTCTTTTTTTTTGTTTGCACATTTGCAAATGTTAGCAGACAGTATTTTAATATGAGGTGAGCAAAGATACTTTTTTTTTTTTTGTTTGTACATTTGCAAATGATAGCAGACAGGATTTTAAATGTTATGGTACAAGTCACTTACAATTCTTAGTCACCCTAAATGATGGTATAATATATTTTACGTATGCAAGACAAAACTGAGGGTTGCCTACGTAGATGATCTGGGAACAAAATAATGGACTTAAGAAATACAAGGAATGCCATATGTAGATATGCGTTATTAAATGGAAGTGAGTATTATTTTAAAATTTGGGCATTTGTGTTTTAAAGAATGATTTCAGTAAAAAGGACATGGCAAGTAAACTTTTGTTTTTCAAATCTAAGTGGCAAAATGTATTGGCTGTGCATTTTCCTTGAGTTGTTTTCATTGATTCTAATAACTAGGGGGAAAAAACATAAAGCTGGATTCCTAATGTACACCATAAAGTGAACACTTTCTGAATTCAAGAACAGCCCTGCCACAATGCTTGTACTCTTTATTCACTCAGAAAGGTTACACTAAGTGCACACATAGTGGACACATTATAGTAAACTTTATAAATCTGACTGCAGTGTAATTAATGAATGACTGAATTGTTTTGGCTATTTCAATTTGTGAAATTAATCCTATGTGTGTCTTTGAGTGTATGTGTGTGTGTGTGTGTGTGTGTGTGTGTGTGTGTGTGTGTGTGTGTGTGTGTGTGTGTGTGGGTTTGTGAGTGTGTATGTACGTGTGCATATGTGTAAAAGTTCATTAATTTGTTATTCCCTGGTGAAGCATATTTGTTTTTGAGAAAACATAGACTGGAGTTAATAAAAGGGTCTATATTACCGTGTTGACAGAGATGTTCATCGAACGCCCGTATGTCAACACATATACACCAAAATACTTAAATATTGAATGTCCACAAAAGCAATTTTTTTCCCAGGTAAAAAAAATGGTGGGCCAACAAAAACAAAACAAAGACACAATGAAGTTGGGGGTGTCACCCACCACACCATACCCCCCCGATGTGGGCAGCTGTGCCCCCCACCCTCCTACTTGAATATACCAACTCTGAGATCACACTGCAGTGGAGGAAATGGCAAATTCCCGACAATGGCCCAGAGATTTTTTTCGCTGGGAAAAATTGCTTTTGTGGCCGTTCCACATTTAGGTATTTCAGTGTACATAGGTTTATAGGTAGCTACTAGGCTATCGGCCCAACGGCCTAAGTAAGCCTAGCCAACAAGGTTCCCTGGCTTATGCCACCCAAGAAACTTATTTTCCTGTGCCCCTGTCGAGCAAAGCCACAGAAGTGATTCCCAGGGTGTATTTCCTATTTCCCATCCACTCATCAAGATTTTTCTTGAAGAATGCTAATGAAGAACTTTGCTTGACATAGATGGGTCGCCTGTTCCAGAATATGGGAAGTCTCTGGGACAGAAATCTATGCCTCCAGCATGTCCTGTTTATTGTGGTGACAAGGTTTAGGTCCCTAGAGCATGTAGCTCAGAGGGATTGGGATTTCTTTAGGTGTAGCATGTCCAACAGCACTGGGTTGGACATAGCTTTATATGTTAGGCAGAGATCACCTCAGAGTAGGTGATATGCTAAGGAGTAAAGCTGGAGTTTTCTGAGATGGTCAGTGTAGGGCATCTGTTTGAGGCCAGTAATCCTCTTTCTGAGGTACTTCTATAGCCTTTCCAGCTGCTTCAGATGTCTTGTGAGGTACATTCCAAAAGTGGCATTGCACTCTATAATTGGTCTAATGAGTGTCAAGTAGAGGGGAACAATGACCTCTTTTTTCCTGGATGAGAACCCTTTTGTGATGAGGTGTGCCATGTAGAAAGTTTTCCTGACTACTGTGGCGATGTGGTTATCAAAGGAGAGACTACTGTCCACCTGGGTCTCAAGGTCTCTTATCACACATTTGGCATTAAGTAGACTGCTGCCTATGTATTAATTCATGGGTACAGAGTTTTGAGCTTGAGGCCATGGATCTGACACCAGGCATCTGTCTCAGTGAGGCCCTGATGTCTGCATCATTTGGGGACTCAGCTATGGCTCCTAGTTTGCAGTCATCTGCAAACTTTGTTAGCCAAAGGCCTTCTGTGTTAGCCTGTACTTCAGCAAAGTTGATACCAAACAGGAGAGGTCCCAGGACTGAACCCAGTGGTACTTCACTTGTCACTGGTTTTAGGTCAGATTTGGAGTCTGCAACTTTTACAGTGTGGGTTCTGTCAATGAGCCAGTTGACAACCCATCTTGTGACCTAGGGATTTATACCTAGTTTAGTGAGTTTAGCTATAATTCCAGAATGAGGGATGGTGTTGAAAGCCTTGGTGAGGTCAAGATAGGCTGTGTGAACCACCTTACCCTCATCTATGGCTTTGGTGACTGCCTCAAAGAAGTCAATCAGGTTCAGGAGGCATGCTCTGCCTTTCACAGACCCGAACTGCGTGGAGTCCAGAGTTTGGAGGTTACCAATGTCTTTGTTTATGAGTTCCATGATGATACATTCCATGGCCTTACAGTCCAGGCTAATAGGGCGATAGTTCCCAGGATCAGTGGTGGCTCCCCCTTTGTGGAGTGGGATAACTGTTGCTGTGTGCCATTCAGTGGGGACAAAGCCTAACATGAGGCTCTGCTTGAACATGGTGCTTAGGTGGGGAGCCAGTCTGTGTAAAACACAGCCTGGGATGTTGTCCGGTCCCATGCATCCTGTGTTTTAGGCTTTAGAGAGTGCAGCTTTTACCTGTGTAGTTGTGATTACATGGATTCTGCATTCTTCCTGTATAGATATGGGCCCTTTAGGGGTGAGAGGGGGGTAAAGTTAGCACTGAACCCATCTGCCAGGATGTTGGCAATATCAGTTGGTTCTGTAAATTCCGTGCCGTTGTGCTGTAACTCAGAGCAGATTTGGGTGTTGCCATTGAGATTCTTGACAAAGCTATAGAATGCTTTGTAGTTGTCCCTAGAATCAGTGTTGATTTTGTTTTTGTAGCTAGAATTGGAGGATCTTATAAGGGATCTCAGCTTCTTACTGAGGCTGACCAGGGAGCTCCTCCACTCATGTGGTTTTACTCTCTTTTACAACAGTTTCTTCCTTCTGTTGTAGAGTTTGTTTATAACAGGGGACCACCAGATTGGCTTCCTTTTTTTGGAGGATAGCATCTTGGTTCTGTTTGGGATAGCATGATCCATGCACTCGTGTGAGTGCTTATAGAGTGCATTTGTATAGGATTCAGCAGTTGTAACTGTATTGTCCATCTGCATGGGTGTCATGACGTTCACCACTTCTGTCTTAAGAAGTATGAAGTTGGCTTTGGAGAAATTCTTTACCATGGTTTCCTTAATTGGAGGTAGAGGTGGGATGTGGATATCTAGTGTGATTAGCTTATGGTCAGATCTGACCAATGAGGAGTTGACTTCAGGTGTGGAACACCGGTCACTCATGTTGGTAATGACTAGGTGTAGGATATTGTTGCGCCTTGTGGGGTGTGGATAAATAGATCCAGGGCATTGGAATTTATGAATTCCAGAATGCGTTGAGTGAAGGAGTTGGTACATGAGTAGTTTTCCCAGTTAATGGTGGGGTAGTTGAAATCGCCCATTTTTAGGGTGTTTGGTTGAACCCTAATATTTTGCAGTATATCAAGAAAGAGGAGTGGGAATCCTGGGGCATGGTGGGGGATCTGTAGCACGCTAAAATTTGCATTGCAGTTTTGCCCAGAGTTAGTTGCACTTTGATAACCTCGGATGCACTATGCTGAGCAACTAGCCTGGACGTGTTGATATCCTTAATGAATATGGACACACCTCCATCTTTGGTGGCCCGGTCCAGGTTAGATGTCCAAAAAGTGTGGTATGAGTTATAGCCTGGTAATGCAGAGGTGCTCTCTTGAGCCTTGAACCAGGTCTCAGTCACTGCACAGTTATCAATGTTCTCTATTTTAAGGAGTGCCTCGAAGGAGTGCATTTTGAGATTTAGACTTCTAGCATTGAGTAGCAACAGTCCTGTTGACATAGTAATATAGACCCGAATAAAACACTTTAGGAAGGGGTGGTATGTTTTCTAGGTTGTTGGATCATTGTTTTTTTACCTTATTTATTTATTTGTGAATATAAGAAAACTTTTTCCTTTCAACATGAGGGTAGCTGTCCCCATGTCTTACCCCCTTTTTTTGCTTTCTTTTAGTGCTAAGATGGGAATGGAATAAAAGAGCAATATGATGGCATGATGGAGATTCATGAAGTTGAGAGGAATGGAAGGTCAATGTACCGATGATACTTTTTTAGAAACACTGATTATAATTTCCTCTGCTACGCAAACTCCCAATACCTTTGATATCATTTAAAGGGATTATATCATGACATTTATGATGTTATAACATTCCCTTCTGACAGAAGATAAAGCTATAAAACTTAAATTTAGCATTGTCAGATTGACATATGTTTCCATTCAATGTAACGCTACAGTATTTCAGGTAGTTTTGGTAAAGTTTTGGCATGCCCTGTCTAATTATTACAAAATGCCATACCTTGTTATCGCTGTATCAAACAGTAAATTAAATGCTGGATGATTTCTGCTGCAGAACTGGAAAGGTTTGAACCTATTACACCTTACAAAATCAGAGCATGATTGCATAATCAATTGTGCATTATACAAAAAAGAAAATACCTAGGTAACTGAAAGACTAAACATAAAAATGTGAAAAAGGTTGTAGAGTCTTCAAGTATTTAAATTTTTATTAATAAAATAATTCCTTGTGCCTTTGCTTTTTTTCCTTCAAGAGAGCTTACACTACCATTATATCTATTATTCACTAGGTCATATAAATATGGAGAGATTCCTCAAGATTGGAGACATGCACTTATTAAACCTGTCTTTAAGGGAAAGGGGAGTAGGACAAACCCAGAATCATATAGACCCTTAAGTCTACCTTCATGTTGTGGAAAATAATGCTAGATAAGTTAGTGTCAGAACTGGATAGGTTGGGACTTGAAACCATATATCAGCATGCATATGTTGAAAATAGACCTATTACCACCTGCAGCATGATGTTCTATAACAATATAATAACTGCTATGAGTGAAAAATTGTGCTGTGATGTGATTTATATAGATTTAACTTCAGCATTTGACAGGGTCATACACAGAACACTGATTAATAAATTAGTACAACCAGGTATTGATGTATTGTTGATAAGATGGATAGCTGCATGGCTTACAAATAGGACATGGCAAGTATCACACACCAACTGGACAGGTGAAATCCTTGGTTACAGTCAAAGTGTCCCACAGGGCTCTGTCCTAGGCCCTTACTTAGATTATATCTTTCAGACCTTACTTTTTTCATCTGAAGTGTTCTACAGTCTATATGCTGACGACCTGAAATTGGCAAACTGATTACAAGTGTTACAGATAAGGCATGTCTGCAAACTAATTTGACTAAATTGATCATTTGGGCACAACAGAATAATATGTTGATAAATACATCAAAAACTTAGCTTATGAGATTTGGGAGGCATAAACTGAAAGGTGAATATTTAATACAGCACACAGTGATTGAAACTGTAGACTCATTTAAGGACCTGAGTATATGGGTAGATTCAGCTATGAGTTTTTCTAATCATATCACCCAGTTGGCTAATGATAGTTATAGAACTATAGGTTGTATAAAAAGATTTATAAAGTCTATGAAATCAAACATAATGAAGGCATTGTTTGTTAGTTACATTAGACCCAAACTTGAGTATGGAATAACAATATGGAAAACCTATAGGAAAACAAGCATGAGTAAACTGAAAATAGTATAGGGGAAATATACCAAGGGCATCCAAGGATGTGAAAATTTAAGTTACTATGAAAGACTAAAATATCTGAACTTGTACAGTGTCTCTTACAGATATTTAAGAGGAGATCTTATTCAGGTATATAGGGCATTTAGGGACAACCACCTCTGGGAATGTTTGGGTTTATCAAAAAGTACTAGAGAATCATCAGATATCCTATGTAGAAGATTCTATAGGAATGAGAACTGTACTAATTGGTTCTCTGATAGAGTAGCTGATGCTTGGAACAGGCTACCAAATTACATTAAAGCAAGTGCTAGATTAAATATTTTTAAGAACAGCCTGGACATTTATTATGGGAACAAGTGTTTGGGTATATTGGCAAGCTAGAAGGGCTTTAATGCCCATGCTTGAAACATTTGTCTGTATGTATTATATAAGGGAATATACAAAGTGAATACAACTGAAGTATAAATAATGAATTATAACAAGGGTGAAACATTTGTTCAATTAAACACAGAAACAGTTATTCTAATTGGACAAAATGTAAACACAAAGTTATTTTTTAAGGTATCATATCAGTTCTACTGCTGCAAGGTATACTTTTTGATAATCACATTAAATCAGACCTATTAATGTCCACATGCATGTCTTTACTTGTAAATGTCTTAAATTTGAAAATCATCTGTGATTCAAATTTCAGTAAAGCTGTAACTACATTTATCGCATGCATCTGTGGAGCAGCTGAAATTTTCCCTTGTAAGCCCCCTGTTCAGCTTGAAGATAAGTCAGAGAAGCAACTGTTGAAGTATTAAGCAAGTCTCAATTGCTAATATCACCTGAGTGTTCTTAAAAATACATGTATTGAAAGATCTCTTAGTCTCACCTGTGTACTGCAAGCAGTAGCCAATTCAATAACTATGGGCTAGGCTTATAAATGCCCTTGGGCAGATAGCCTAGTATGAACCTATGAACCTATGAACCTATGAACAGCTCAAGATATAGAGTTAAACTGGCATTAGAGGAAATGATTCATCATTACTACACGCCCCTTCTAGATTAGCAACAGAAAAGTGCATGAAGACAGACTTGCAGGAATGACTAGAATTTTATATGGCAGAAAAACATTAGACAAAACTATATCATGATTCCCTTCTTATTGTTCTTGGAGTAACTTCTTTTAAAGTAATATCAGAAGCTTAAATGAACTAATGGAAGAAAAACAGCTTTATAAAAACTCACTCTATAGTGTTACAAAAAATACATTTTTGTCCATTTCAGAACCTTTTTCTGAAAAGGAAGCAGATGTCTTAAAGATGACAGATTTACTAGAAAATGATTAGACTGCTTTGATCTAATCTTATGTTTGTGTTTTATTCTGTTTTCCATATATACCTTTTTAGAAATCTAGTTGGAACATTCGTTTTCTTCATATTGAAGGGCACAGACCTTGAATGTTAATGGCTTATATAGGGTTTAATTCGGGCTACTACTTTTTAGATTTTATATTGGGTATGAAAGGAACATGTGTGATTTTTTTCAATATTATTACTGAAATGGGCATTGATAATCATTATTTTGAAAGTGGTATATACTGGAGGAAAACATTTGTTAAAAATTATTTGCATTACAGAAATAACCACCGATTAAGACAAATAATTTGTTTATCTAGGCTCATCACTTGCAATGATATTTGGAATAAGGACATTCATTTTTTTAATCAAATTATTTTTTGAATGGGGATATAAACCAGAATATTTGAAGAACTTACTTCAGCGACCTCTTCTAAATGAGTTAATGAGTTTCCACCTATATTCCTGAAAGGTATTACTTTTAAGCCAATTTTAACAGAAGTATGACATTTAGTATGTACATGACAGTGGTAATTATAGTACCCAAAACATAATGATTGACAACTGGAAGCTATTACAAGGAATTTAGTGTTAGCAAGATCTGTGGGACATCAACCCATTTAAGTTTATAAGAGATATGTTTATTTAAAGATCATTTTGCAAAGGAACAACACCTTGTCTTATTATTCCAATACCAGCAAAGCAAAAGGGACTTCATTAGCTGTGTTTATAACACTATTTTAATAATTTTTCTTATTTGTAAACAAAGTATCTTATCACCTAGGTGGCTTATATGGCATTTGCCATTTACAAAGTAATGATTACTACCAACTGTTTCTCACACACAAATGCATTTGTTTTTTCTTTTGTGAATGTGGGTGTTCTTACTTTGCATTTCAGTTAACTAACTTCTTTTGTAATGAGTTCTCCCAAATTTTGGGTAGGTTAAGATATCCACAAAATAAAATGTCATGCATCTGTCAAATAAATTAATAATTTCTAGTACTTCTTTAAAGGAACTGTACCAAGTAGTTTATATCATTATGAACAGAAATACTTTATATATTTCAGCTTCAGACTGCTCCTTTGAAGAATGGCTGCTTTGATATCTCTCAATCTACTTAACAAATATACCAGTACATTATATTTGCTAGAACTCCCTGATAACTAAGACCTTTGCCAGCCTTCACTGTTCTCTTTTATTTGGCTTCAAAATACTTCCTCAAATGTTAACAGGTATTCTTGCAATAGTACCTTGCTTCCATTTTCTTTCAGATCTCTCCATCCCCAAACTCAGGATTTAGCAATAAGTTAAATGTGATGAGCTAAGTATCTTAATTTTTTCCTTATTAAACCCATCAGTCCATCTCTGTTTTCTCTTTTGGATGAAGTATATTTGCTAATATCATGTAAAGTGCTGTCACAAAGTTCTAGATGTTCTTTATTCCCAATGTCATCCAAAGTTCTCTTACTACTGTTTTAGCAGCTATTGTTCCATGATAGCTTCAATATAACTGGCTTCAAAAGAAGAATCCACAGAACGTAAAGTGCCCTGTCTACAGTCAGTCCTAGTCATTAACAATGTGACAGAAGATCTTTGGGTCCTAAACTGGATTTCCCCAAAAAAATGCAATAAAATGAGCAATCAAATAAAACACAATCTAACTATTATAATAAGTTAATGTATAATACCTGAAGTGTCAGACTGAGCTGAGTTGCTACCTCCCAGGCAATCATAGGAAATCTGCAAAGGGAATAACATTCACCATACCTCCTTGTTTGTTTATTTATTTACCATAACACAGTGGTGTTACCTTTGATAACTTGTAGAAGTCCCAGAGACCAGATAAGATTTAAGGCCTTTAGAGCATAGATAACGTCTGATATCTCTTTGCCATTTATGTGCTTTTGTCTGTTTGTGGGATTACATAGATCTCGCACTGCCACCCTTTTGAAACTGTTTCCCTAAGCCAGGCCTGAAGCATCTACTATGACAGACTTCATTGGCTCTGCTTGACAGAGGATCAGTTAATTAATCAATCGGGTGGCAAAAGCCAACACACTCTGGCTAGGCTTATAAATGCCCTCATGCAGATAGCCTACTACCTACCTATGAACCTATAAAGAGAGATTTGATATAGTGCAATATTTATGCAAAGACAAAAGCCATATTAATCAGTATAAAGAAGGCAGCCCCAAAGATATTCAAAGAAAAATGCAGGCAAAAACCATCTAGATAGTGAAAATTTCACAATAAAAAATAATATCACAAAGAGGAAATGTAGAAAAGAAGATTATTAAAGTATAAATTAAAAAAAAAAAAGAAGTTGAAGTTACAGAGTGCCTGCAAAGTAAAGGATTTGGTGTAGCAGGTCTAACACAGGTTACATCACAGCATGATGGAACAAGTCCCTAAAGTAAGGAGAAACAGGAAGATCGGGCGACATCTGAAGAAGAAATATGGACATGGGAAAGAAAAAGAGATTTAATGTGGTGTAATATCTATGCAAAGGAAAAAGCAAAATTAGCAATACAAAAAGAGCAGCACCAAAGATATCTGAAGAGAAATACAGGCAAAGGAATCTGGATATGGAAAAGTTTACAATACAACAAATAAGAAGACTAAGAGGAAAAGTAGAAAAGGAGATCAGTAATGGAGAAGTTAAAGGAATAGAAATTGAGGTTATGGAGCACCTGCAAAGAGAAGGATTCAGTGTAGAAAATCCAATACTGAAAGCACGAAAAGAGGATAAAGCAACGGATATCCAAATTAAGGGGAAACCAGTGGAACAGAAAGCAATTGGTCAGGTGCCATATCAAGATATTTTTGAGCCTTCCACAGGAAACCAGTATAAATGTTCACTTGAAGTTAGACAGCAAGGAAAGGAACAGGAAACTGTGGGAACTCTGATGCAGTCAATGTTGAGGCGTGATAGGTCAGTGAGTTCCCATACGACAGAACAATGGATGGTACAGGATGAAATTGAAGAGAATGTGCCACAGGAAGATACTATAGAAATTTCTATAGAATGCCTGCAGGCGATGGAAAATAAAAAATGTGCATTCAATTTAGAAGAACATGAACTAAGAGAAGAATTGTTGATTTAATAGAGATAGATAGACATATTAAGATCAGTGAAAGAAATAGACTGTAGAAGGTCAATAAAACCCCAAAAGTCAGATGTTTGATACAACAAATGAACACAGTAATTAGGACTGTCAATAGAGATCCATGCAATATAACAGAAGTAAACAGGATATATTTTTGTGCAGCTAAATTAATAACTGATAATGTTTTACAACAAAAACACAGGGTAGTGAGGGAAAGGAAGGGGAGAAATCAAATACCATCATGGAAGTATGAACTAGAGAAAACTATAAAGCAATTAAGACAAGAAGTGTCACTGTCAGAAGAATATAGAAGAGGAAACAGATCAACAAAATTGCTCAGAAAGATAGATGTGATAAAAGCAATGTGCAGTATAAGAACAGATCAGGATCTATCATGCACTTTTGCAAATAACAAATTAAAAATCTTATACCAGGTGGAAAAACTTAGAAGATACGCAGATAAATATAAAGGAAAAGTACAAAATAAGCAATTTACTGATGACCCAAAAAGTTTTTTAGAGAATTGGGATATAAGGTAAAAAGAATTGAAAGACAGCCAAAACAAGAAGAAATAGATACATTTTGGAGAAATATCTATGAAGATCCTGTGGAGCACAACAAAGATGCTAAATGGATAGAAGAAGTAAAAGATAGAATAAGAAGTTTAAAGGTACAGGGTATGAAATGGGATGAAGGAACAGCTAGAGAGATTGAAACAAAGTTAAGAACAGCCTCAAATTGGAAACCCCCAGGCCCATTTGCAGTCCCTAACTTCTGGTTAAAAGTATTAACATCTTTCACAAAGATTTAGCCTTGAGTAAGAACTATTTATATGCGCACCCTGACCAGACACCAACATGGCTAACAACAAGAAAAACAATGCTTCTGCTTAACAGTGAACCTGCAAGCTACCCAAAAAAATTATAGACACATTATTTGAATTTCAATGATATATAAACTATACATTGTACTGGAAGCCAACAGATGTTATAGTCATTTAGAAGAAAACTCAATTATAGCAACAGAACAAAAGGGCAATAAAAGAAAGTTATAAAAAGCAAAGGATCATTTGTTGTTAAATTAAGTTATAGTGGAGAACTGTAAAAAGGGGAAGTATTTAAGTATGGTATGGATTGACTATAAAAAAGCATTTGATAATATCCTACATTCATGCATAAAAGAGTGCTTAAAGTGTACAAGATACACACTGCACTAATTTATTATATTACACTGACCATGAAATAGTGGCAGACCACTTTGTAGTTAAGTCATGATAAAGGACAAATTATTATTCCTGAGATAAAAATTCAAAGGGGGATAGTCCAGGGTGACTCTTTGTCACCGCTGCTATTCTGCCTTGCCCTTAACCCATTAAGCTATCAATGTAATAGCTTAGGCTATGGCTATAATTTGGCTCCTAGAAAACAACAAAGTCTAAAGACTTCTCACCTTTTCTTTGTCTATGATTTAAAACTGTATAGCTCATCAGATGAGGAACTGAAAGCACAACTGCAAGATGTCAAAACTTTTTCAGATAATATAAGAATGTCATTTGGTCTTCATAAATTTGCAAAAGCAACCTTTAAAGCAGGAAAACTGCAGCACCAATAAAACATAATTTTTGGACAAGAATGTGCTATAAAAAAACTTGAGCAAGAGGGAGTGTATAAATATTTGGGAATTCATGAAGGATCATTCCTTTACAAAGGCATCAGTCCTTACATCACTAGGTGGGTTGCAAATTGGCTCACAGACAGGACCCACAGAGTGAAAGTTGCGGATTCCAAGTCAGACTGTTGATCGGTCACAAGAGGAGTCCCACAGGGCTCGGTCCTGGGCCCTCCCCTGTTTGGCATCTACTTGTCAGAAGTCCAGGCCAAGACAGAAGGACTCTGGCTGACCAAGTTCACTGATGACTACAAGCTAGGAGTTATTATCAACTCCCCCAGTGATGCAGACATCCTACAAAAGGACCTCTCTGAGACCATTGACTGTTGTCGGAACCATAGCCTGAAGCTTAATGCCAAAAAATGCGTTATCATCCCCTTTGGAAGAAAACTCAGTTCCCACAAATTACCATGTTGATGGGAGCCCACTGAACACTGAAGGGGCCATAAGAGCTCTGGGAACCCAGGTCAACAGCCACTTCACCTTTGTCCACCACATTGCCACTGTGGTCAGAAAGTCCTTCTACATGGCACATCTTATAACCAAAGGTTTTGTATCCAGGAAGAAAGAGGTTATCATCACTCACTCATCCCTCATTAGACCAATCATCAAATATAACACCCCATTTAGCATGTACCTGACCATACACCTCCAACAGCTGGAGAGGCCACAAAAGTACCTCACAAAAAGAATCCTAGGCCTTAAACACATGTCCTATATGGACAGACTCAAGAAACTTCAGCTGTTCTCTGTCTCTTATCGTCTACTTAGAGATGATCAAAGCCACGTCTGACCCAGCCCTACTTGAAATGCTACACCTAAAGAAATCCCAATCCCCCCATGTCACACCCTCCAGAGATCACAACCTCATTACCACAATTAACAGAGCATGCTGGAAGGACAGGTTCATCTCCCAAAGACTGCTCATACTCTGCAATAAGCTTCCCATTCATGTCAAGCAGAGCATCTCGCTAGCCCTCTTCCAGAGAAATCTTAATGAGTGGATGCGTAACAGAAAGTTCACTCCAGGGATCATTCCAGTTGCCTTACTGTATATGGGCACTGTGAACTAACATCGGGTGGCAGGGTGCCTGGGCAATTTTTTTTTTGGGCTAGGCATGTAAAGGCTCCAGGGCCAATAGCCTAGTACACACCTATGAACTTATGAATAAAACATGGACAGACACAAATAAAACTTAGTAAGGAATACTTAAGAAGACTTAAATTAATCCTGAAAACAGCGTTGATATCTAGGAACAAAATTCAAGCTATAAACCAATTTGTTCTTCCTGTCATTACTTACAGTTTTGGAGTGATTGACTGGCCCCAAAACCCGTTGGATAGATTAGACAGGAAAACAAGAAGGATGCTTCATGCTCACCAAATGATTTATAAAAATCCGTGCATACCAAGATTACATATTCTCCATTCTTAAGGAGGGATGGGCCTCGTTGAAAATGATTACATGTATAGATCTGCAATCGTGGGACTGCACACATATCTGCTGACCACATAAGACCCAAATGTAGTAAAAGGTTTGAAACATGAGGAGAATAAATCTAAGATGACTTCTCTGCTTAATCTAGCGGAAACATATATGTATCAAAAGGAATGGAAATCAAACCAGAAGTAGATAAAATCAGGCAGCAACTGAATGTGCTAAAAAACAAAAGAAAGAATATAAGGTGAAGGACCAGATGAGAAGGCAAGAAATGTGGAAAATGCATACATATAGTTGCAAGTATAGAAAACTTCTGGAATGGTTAAGGAGAGGCAAATTCAAACAAAGAGATGAAAGGTTAATATTGGTGGCCCAAGATAATGGGCTATGTACATGTTGGTTTACAAAGTCCATTGAAAATGTGGGAGACAAATGTAAGTTGTATAAAACAGAATTGGAGACAGTTGCACACTTCATTGCTGACTGTGACATACTAATGGCAGAAGGACTGTATACTGAAAGCCATAATAATGTGGCAAGACTATTGCACTGGGGATTATGCAAAATTTATGGTATTGAAGTGGCTGAAAAACACTAGAAACATGAGCCACAAAGCATCATAGAAAAAGATGAAGTCTACTTCATATGGGATCACCCATTACCAACAGTTCAAAAGATAGATGCTAGAAAACTGGATATAGTGGTCCATGAAAAGAAGACAAAAGTAAAGTTGATCATTGAAATCAGTACACCCAGTGACTACATTGTCTTGCACACAGAGAGACACAAAATCATAACATACCAGGATCTGCAGGCAGAAACGTGACCAATGTGGAAGAAAGATATCCAGACAGTTCCAACAGTAGTAGGAGCAACAGGTCTTCTAAAAAAGAATCTACAGTCATATTTAGATATGTTACCAATACATGTAACTCCATATGAAATGCAGAAGGAATCACTACTGGGCACATTGCGTGTGCTGTGAAGAGCACTTCTGGCTGATATCAAAGATTGAAACAATACTAGTTTCATTATCTTTAATTGTACTTTGACTCAGGAATGCGATGCATTCCTGTCATGGTATTAGAAACCCAAAAGGCTTTGAGAAATTAAGAGAGAAGTCTGACTAAGAGAATCATGAGAACCACATAAGCCATGAGACCCAGACTCCTGAGAATCCAAGCAGAAGCATAAGATTGGCTTGTAGTCTATGAATATTTCTCTGTATTATTGTACCTTGTCCAATAGAGGAAAGGCTCATCCAACATAAGTGAGTGGGAAGGAGTGAGAGAGCATTTCTGCAAGTTCATTTGATACCCCAGAATGAACAGAGATTTTCATGTCAAATGCCAAGGAATCCAAACAACTGGAAAAGTATCTGCAAATATGAGACAGTCATCCAAGTATGGAAGTATGTGAATGTCTTGAAGTCTGTGGTGAGCATTTACTGGCACTTTGTAAATACCCTTGACAAGTTAATAGTAAAAGGGCAAAAGAGAAAGATAATGTGAGCCAAACATAGAAAATCTTGGCAGGAGAAAGATCCTTGAATATAACCTTTAATTATTTGGGCTGAGTGCACAAATTTTATCACCTATTGAGCCAACATTTGCTCTAAAAATATGAGGAAACAGAAATGCTTGGCTTGAAAAATGAAGAGGAATCCCCCGAAAATGGGGAAAGGATTCCCACTGCAACTTGAACTGCTGTTGGTTTAATCTCAGAATCCACTTGTCTGAGACTGGATAAGCTGGAGTTATAGACTAAAGGAGAGATTTGAAGGGTTGCCAGGGAGGGAGGAAGCAGGATCAACTAGTCATCCTTATGTTTGGGAGTGTCCTTAGTTATGGGATGTTCTACCTTTTTTCTTTTAGTCTCCTTTCCACAGCTTCTTGACATTTTGCTTGTTAAAACTTTGATGAGATTCCTCTGTTTCCTGGGAAAGAATTCTGAAAAAAACAAATTGTTATGATTTATCTCAACACATCAGGAGTTGAAGTGCTTGTAAGGGTGTCTATATGTCATTACATGCCCCCCTGGAGATGTTTAAGTCATGCAAAAAAAATATTAATTCAGGAGCAGGTGGTGCAGGGTCAGGATATTTCAATCTCCTTGGTATAAATTCTTTGCAAGCCCTAAATAGACTGGATTCCTAGTCAATGGGGGAGGGTGTGTGTGCAAGCTGAATGGTCAGAGGGAGAATGGTTGAAGAAGAGGTATATGTCCCAGCAAATTGTTATTCAGGGTAAATAGTTTAAAAGAACTTTAGACAACAGTTGTGTTTTTTGTGCATGTGTGCATATGTGTACATGGATCTACTGTACTTCATCAAAAGAACACTTCTTCAAAAAAAAACAGTAGACCCACATTTACGCAAAAGTACACTTAACCAAAAGTGCATTTTCGCAAAGAACGTTTCAACAAACTGACCAGGAGCACCAAAACAATGTTTTTGCAGGGGAGCAAGCCCCCCTGCACCCCCACACCCCCAGTACTTAAATATACCAACTCCAAAACTGCACTACAGTGGGGAAAAAGGTAAATTCCCTTTTACCCACTGTAGTGTGCTTCGGCACCTTAGTGTTCCGTAACAGTTCATTGAACCATTCTTCGCAAGTGCACTTTTGGTTAAGTGCACTTTCGTTTAAGTGTGGGTGTACTTCTCTTTTTCAAAGTGATGTACTTTCGATGAAGAGAAGCAGACCCATGTGTGTATGTGTATATATATATATATATATATATATATATATATATATATATATATATATATATATATATATATATGTATATATATATATATATATATATATATATATATATATATATATATATATATATATATATATATATCTATATATATATATATATATATATATATATATATATATGGATCTACCTTAGTAGATCGACAAGTTAAAACAGCGAAAACGAATTCACTGACGCCAGAAGATTGCAAATCACTTCACCGACGCCAGAAGATCGACAAGGCAGAAGACCGACGGAGGAAGACACCGACGCTGAGAACACTGCGATGGGGAAAGGATGTGTAAGTATGCAGTAGTGACAGACGATAGGGTGCGAGTAAGGTAAGTGTGCGATGTTGACGGTGTGTAGGGGTAGGGGTGGGATAAGTGAGTTAGGGTTAGGGCGCGGGTTAGGTAAGGGTGCGAGTAAGGTAAGTGTGCGATGTTGGTGGTCTGTAGGGGTAGGGGTGGGATAAGTGAGTTAGGTTTTGGGCGCAGGTTAGGTAAGGGTGTGAGTAAGGTAAGTGTGCGATGTTGGTGGTCTGTAGGGGTAGGGGTGGGATAAGTGAGTTAGGGTTAGGGCGCGGGTTAGGTGAGTGTGCGATAGTGACGGACCTTAGGGTAAGGGTTTGGGTTAGGGTTGTAGATAGTTGTGTATGTATGGGTTAGTGTTCGTTTGTAAGGATTTTGGTGTGCTTGTGTTGTGTGTGTGGGTTTTGGATAGGGGATTTGTTTTGTTTGTTGGTATGATGTGTCGGGTGTATGCGATGTCGTGTTTGTGCACTGTCGATCTTCTGGCATCGGTGAAGTGATTTGCGATCTTCTGGCGTCGGTGAATTCGTTTTCGCTGTTTTAACTTGTCGATCTACTAAGGTAGATCCATATATATATATATATATATATATATATATATATATATATATATATATATATATTAATAAATATGGGTCTGCTTGATTTGATTGAAGTTTCATATCATGGAACATCATATGATTGAGACCATATGATTGACATTCTGAAATATTAAATGTGAAGCACTGCAGTGATATTGTTTATGTGAACATGGGTTCATAAGTAGGTAGTAGGCTATCGGCCCAAGGGCCTAAGTAAACCTAGCCAGCAAGGTTCCCTGGCTTATACCACCCAAGAAAGTTAATTTCCTGTGCCCCTGTCAAGCAGAGCCACAGAAGTGATTCCCGGGGTGTATTTCCTATTTCCCATCCACTCATCAAGATTTTTCTTGAACAGTGCTAATGAGGAACTTTGCTTGACATAGATGGGTAGCTTGTTCCAGAGTATAGGAAGTCTCTGGGACAGGAATCTATCCATCCAGCATCTCCTGTTTATTGTGGTGACAACGTTTAGGACCATAGAGTGTGTAGCTCGGAGGGATTGGGATTTCTTTAGGTGTAGCATGTTCAGCAGCTTTGGGTTTAACATAGCTCTCCTCAGAGTAGGTGATATGCTACAGAGTAAAGCTGGAGTTTTTTGAGATGGCCAGTGTAGGGCATCTGTTTGAGGCTAGTAATCCTCTTTGTGAGGTACTTCTGTGGCCTTTCCAGCTGCTGCAGATGTCTTGGGAGGTACATTCCAAAAGGGGAGTTGTACTCTATAAAGGATCTAATGAGTGCCGAGTGGAGGGGAACAATGACCTCTTTTTTCCTGGATGAGAGCCCTTTTGTGATGAGGTGTGCCACATAGAAGGATTTCCTGACTACTGTGGTGATGTGATTATCAAAGAAGAGACTACTATCCACCTGGGTCCCAGGTCTCTTATCATGCATTCAGTGTTAAGTAGACTGATGTTTATGTGGTAGTTCATGGGTATAGAGTTTTTACCAAAGGGGATGACAATGCGCTTTTTGGCATTGAGCTTGAGGCCATGGCTCTGAAACCAGGCATCTGTCTCAGTGAAGCCCTTCTGTAGGATGTCCACATCATTTGTGGGCTTGACTATGGCCCCTAGTTTGCAGTCATCTGTGAACTTCATTAGCTAGAGGCCTTCTGTGTTAGCCTGTACTTTAGATAAGTAAATACCAAACAGGAGAGGTCCCAGAACTGAACCCTGTGGTACTCCACTTATCACTGGTTTGAAGTCTGATTTGGAGTCTGCAACTTTTACAGTGAAGCAGCTGGCAACCCATCTTGTGACATAGGGATTTATACCTAGTTTAGTGAGTTTAGCTATAATTCCAGAATGGGAGATGGTGTTGAAAGCCTTGATGAGGTCAAGATAGTCTGTGTGAACCACCTTACCCTCGTCTACAGCTTTGGTGACTGCCTCAAAGAAGTTGATCAGTTTTAGAAGGCATAATCTGCCTTTCACAAACCCAAATTGGGTGGGGTCCAGAGTTTGGAGGTTACCAATGTATTTGTTTATGAGTTCCATGATGATACGTTCCATGACCTTGCAGACCAGGCTCATCAGGCTAATAGGATGATAGCTCCTAGGATCAGTGGTGGCTCCCCCTTTGTGGAGTGGGATAACTGTTGCTGTGCACCATTCAGTGGGTCTAGGATATTGTTGCCCCTGGTGGGGGTGTGCATAAGTTGATCCAGGGCAGATAAAGTGGTATTGGGGAAATCTGCTCTTTTTCCTATTGTTGTGCATATACATAGGTATGGAAGGGGGGTGCAAAAACACAGTGCTTTTTGCTTCTTTCTGTTTTCAGTGTTTCCGAATGTTGAACATACAGTCTCAGTCATATAAACTATATCAATATATAGTTTGAGTTTTATTATTTATTTATTTATTTAACAAAACAACCCTCAGAATCTAATGTTTAATACATACAGTGCTATGTTTTGAATGTGGTATGCAAAATGCATTGTTATTATGCACAGAAGTACCAACATATAACCATATGACTGATAAAGATAGGGACTCACAGATATCACTAGTATGCAGTATATAAGGTGCAGGAATGTAGGTATTAATGGGAGAATACCAAGCCACATCAGTTTTCACCCATGAGTAGGTAATGCAAAACATGCCCTACAGGCTACTGAAAAAATCTGCTCTATATCTTGGCTGAACATCAAGTCCACAGTATTTAAGTAATGTGTGCATGGATGTCCATGAAGTGGCCTCACAAATGTTGGGGAAAGATGAGATGAACTCTTTGAAACCAGCTGCATTAACAGCTACTTGCTTGCTGGTGTGAGTACTAACCCTGATGGTCAAACTCTTACTATACAGCCATGAAAAAGAAGTACTGTCAGCTAATTTCTGTAGAAAGACTATTTTCATAGAATGAAATAATTTTCTTCCTTTAAAACATCAACAACAAAAAAAGACAGAAAGAAAAGATGATCATTGTGTCTTGGAGGCTTACTGTTCCTTAATGTAACATAACTTCTTTACATGCACATGATAATATAATAGGATCCCTACATCTTCATTAACAAGTAAAACAAATGTTGGCAGAAGGCAACTGTAAGTGATCGTTTCTCTGAACAGGTATGGTACTGTTTGGTAAACTGCACCCCTTTTGAGGATGCGACTTGTGCAACAAATCTATAAAGGTATTGGTAGAATTCAGTTATTTTATTTATCCGGGAAAGATACTCTGCAAGGTGAGAGGTCATGATCTCTACCTTTGTTGGTGGAGTGGGTCAGATAAGAGACATGGAAGTACACAAAGTCTGAGGGAATACTAAATATGTAAGTTAAATGAACAAGAGCATCTGGTGGCGCATAGTGATGGTCACTGGAGCATTGGATATAGCTCATCTCATGAATTAAGGTCATTCAGTCAAACTGTCACAAAGTGGTGCAATGTGAAGAATGACAGGCTACTCCCAGAACTCCTCTCACTCCTGTACAGATTAAGTAAAATGCAACCTCAGTATAGGAGTAAGGCAAAAAGAACTTTTTAAGCTGGACTCATGAAATCTTTGAGGCAGTGCAGTAGTCTAAACTTCAAATTAATCTTTTTAATACAAGGGGAGATCTGCTCAGAGAATGGCAATACCTCATCCAGCAAAAAACTGAGATATCACTTATTCAATGGTAGAATGAGAGAAGAACTTGATAGACAGCAAGGACATGCTAGTGCTATGAAACATTTTACTACTGTATAGTGTTGGTATTTGTTACCTCACAGCAAGAGGTTCTCCCGTTCGATTCTCGGCTTGGCTTGGGAGTACCTTCTGTGTGGAGTCTGCATGTCCTCCCCGCAGTTGGGTAGCATTCGAAAGACATGCGTGAGTAAATGGGCGTGCCTTCATTGAAGGTTGGGCGTTGAGCTGGCACCTCAGCATTTCATAAAAAATCTACTGCCAATCATTAGTGGACCGGAGTCCCGCTGTGGCGACCCCTTACCGGGAAAAAGCCGAAAGACAAACAACAACAACATAGTGTTGGTATTTAAGGCATTGAAGACTAGGAAGCAGTTTGCAATCTAGTTTTCCAAAGTGCAAAAGGAAGGTTACAATGTAGCTATTACTGAAGTGGGGGACTGCCCAAAATATTATAGCAACATCATCCATATAATAAACAAATAGAAGTTCATTGCAGTGTCACCATGTGTCATTTACAAAAACACAGAGACTGTGACCAATTATAGAACCCTAAGGTACCCTATCTTTCACTCTCCACACTTGTCAATGGACTTCATTTCAAAATATCTTCCTTTCAGGAAGCCAGTAATCCATCTGGGAGTACATGTTGTTAATCCAAGCTGAAACAGTGGATCAAGCAGCGAAGCATGAAATATATCAAGCATCTTGCTGAAGTCCAGAAGAGGATGTTTATACAGTGACCTTGGATCATGTCAGTCGGAACATGATTCAATAGCCAGATCAATGTACTCTCTGTCCTGCGATTATGGCTGAATCCATGCTTTGAGTGGGATAGTAGGTGATTATTGCATAGGTAGGATGCAAAGTGTAGATATATTACCTTATTTAAGCAGTTTTATAAGTGAACTTATTACACCTGTGGGCTGGTAGCTGTTGATTTGATCCTTTGCCCTCTTTTAGGAATAGGAAAATGTGAGCAATTTTTCATAGCTTTGTGATGATTCCCTTAATTACAGATGATGTTAATTGTAGCCATAACCGAGCTGCAATTTGATGGGTAGCTAACTTCTAGAATGTAGATGGAGATTATCTGCTCCAACTTCTCTTTGCCTTTTCACATTCAGGAGATGTTTCTAGATTGCACTACATGAAGGAGGTATAAGAAGATGCCATTGTGCTGACTGATGCAGAGTCTGTTCACTCTGGCCTGGTTTAGTAGGAATGTCTTATTGTGATTCCAAACTAAATTTCAAAGTCATCATTGATGAATGTACATGTCTATGTGTCTTGGGAGGTCTTGTTCCTGATACTACAGTAGACTAATCAGGCTTTGGCTCTTTCAGTGATGAGTGTCTTTAATTCAGTAGACAGACGTTGCAGTATCCCTGAACTCCACAAGTATACTTCTCCAAAATGAACAAGAAATAGCAGTGGAAGCAGGTAAGCACTGGAACAACATCAGAGCAGTAATCTAAGGATATCCAGTGCACAATAGTATATATGATGTTCTGCTGTCTATTGTTAATTTGCCAAGGTGTAGTGGACCTCCTATCGGTTTGGCTTGCCACATGTATCAAACTGGACAGTATTGACTAATGAAATCAGATAAGATATCAGCTAAAGGTACATGATCAGGATGATTTGTTACCACCCACTCTAGTTTGCTTTGCCTACCTGTGATTGGATCAGTAATTGAGAGCAATGATATGGATTGGCAGAGGTTGTCTGCTATCTGAAGGTTATTCTTGGTGTGTCCTGCAATATAGCAATATCACTACTAATATTCTCTTTCTTTATGTTGTAAGCTTAACTAGCTATGAGGGAAACAAGATGCTTGAGCTAGGCACCCCCAATAATCTGGTTCCATTCTTCATTGGCATACAGTCTGAATAAATGACTGTCTGAGACATCTGATGCAGGAAATTGACTTTGAAATTCTGAGGCCTGAAGTAAGTTATGTGCATAATGAAGCACATCACTGCATCTAGTTTACAGTGTATTAGCTTTTAATGGGGTGTAAAACTGACAAAGGCTTCTTAAAGAAGTTTCTGATACTGCACAGATGTCTGTCGTGTGCAATGCCAATAGATATTCAAGCTTAGATAATTTCCTAACAAGCTCTAATGCTGGAATGTAGTAGTTTAAATTGGCCTTGGCCCACATCACATCTTAAGTGAATGTGAGGTTGCAGTTTACAGATCAAGGTGCAGATGGCCAGACCTGGGGTGGAACTTCTCTATGAAACCGTGTCCTTTCTTTATAATGGAAGGTTCTAATCAGTCCCCTTACCTATGTTCTCAACTTGATGAATCTCTTATCAAGGTCTGCTTTTGCATTTTGGGGAAAAGATATCATCTTTGTTTTTTTTTTCTTTTTTTGTTATATTGCTACTGTCATTCCTACACCATCACTGGAATTAATAGATTAGCATATCTAAGGGATTGAGTAGATTAGATTCCACAGACTCTATAAATGCCACTATAGGTTTTTCCATCTGAAGTCTATCATGGTTTACTATGAAAACACTAGTGTCTTGAAGGGCTTGGAAGTAATTTTATTTAGAAGTTCTGATCAAGGCTTTGCACTTATTGTGGAGTAACCTTTTTTATTCATCTAGAGACGGCTTGCTCCTGATGATGGATTCCTTCTTGTGTATTAGAAGGATTTTCACAAGGTATTTGTTACCTTTTGGTTTTATACAGACATATGAGAGAAGACTCTCATCAACTGCAGCCCATCCTGTGGGAGAAAAATCATCCAGGATTCTAGGTTCAGAATGGTTGTGAAGAAGCTTTTCAATGTTCAATATTCAAAAATGAGCCATAGACCTCAACAGAGGTTATTAAAGTCCTCACGCCATTTAGTTAGTGTCCAATATTCTTTATCTCTGTACCACTCATCTGTTCTGAATTTAAAGATTTCTAAACTATCACTATAATTTCTAAAGGCAAAAAATTACATTGTATTCCTGCCTCACATTGGAAATAAGTATGTCTCAAGTGGGTTTACATAATTTTGGTATCCAACAGATATTGATTATTTCCTGTCATCATATGATGTATAAAACTGAACCCTAAAGTGTTATATATTTCTACATTATTGGAACATTTAAAAAGCAAAAAAGGTCACACTTATCACTCAGTAAAAGACAGAAAACAAGTTTAGCCTCATCAGACTAATCTCATATTGGATACCTCATAATGTTCTTATCGTCCTAGTAAAGAAAATCTCAAAGCCCCCAAGTCTAGAAATATTTGCTCAAGAGTAAATGCAAAACCCTAATCAATAGTCCATAAATGTGTGGTAGGCGTTTTGTAAGATGGAATCATGACTACCTCATCCCTCAAAGAGACAGATCTTAATAGGGTTCTATTATGCAACTGTATTTTTTTGATATTTTATTTACCTTTTTAATATGAGAAGAAATATATCTGATTCCTGATAATTTAGTGAAAAAACACCTGATATTTTTCTATAAGGCCAATTGTTCTTGAATCATTCAGTCAGTTAAGGAGAAATACTCACTCCTTGAAGTGTCATATATGTAAAAACTAGAGCTAAGCATCTGGTAAACATACTGAGTGCATTAGGAAGGCCAAATCACAGGAAAAGATCCGCAATGTCAATCCCCTACTCATAATCTTAACACTGAGTAAAAAGTTCACACAGAAAAAACAATTAGTAAAAAACACAAAAAGAAAAATCTTGCAAAGCTAGATTATCCACTGTGTGATACTTTAAACCTCTTGCATCATATGGGATATATGCAAATTACCCTTTAACGATATCAGGTGTTTCAACTAAATGGCAATTTTGAATGTCCACAACTTTTTTTTTTTTTTACTTTCAGTTTTAAGTCTCTTTGTGGACAATTTCAGGCCAGCCTTCATTATAGCATGAAGAAAAGGAGTGGAAGGCTAAACAACCCGAATTATTTGCCTTTTTGAACCTGTTGATGTTCTAATCTATGTACTTTTTGGCCTGAAACACTGAGGAAAAAAACAAAATGAGAAATGCATGCCTCAGAATGGGACACGGGGTGAAGAACTTAAGATGACAAAAGTCATTCAGTCAAAGGGACAACTGCCTGGGGTTATCTAGCAAAATGCCTAAAAACTAAACCTTTTATTCCCAAATGCTCTAAAACATTGAAACATTACCATATTCTAGGAAAGGAATAGCCTATATGTAAAACAAATCAACATAACACAATGGCTGAAGCTGCTGCTCTAGTAGCATGTAGAGGTCTAACCAACCTTAAAGCACATGATGTGATGTTGATGTTCTTTGTGTTTCACTGTTGCAGTCATCACACTTGGGTTATCTGCCTGCAGGTAGCCCTCAGTCGGCCCGAATACCAGACACTTAGTATTTCTGCGTCGGTTGCTGTCGCTCCAGGACTGACGTCAGGTTGTCAGGGGTATAAAAACAGGCAGCCGGTGCCATTACATCAGTCTTTCTTGCCGAGGAGTCCAAAGCAGAAGTAGTTTGCATGAGTGCCGGTCGGCCACTACCTGAGTTTTCGTTTCCAAATTGAATCATCTAAGCTATTTGCCAGTTCACCGGTACTCAGTGTGGCCCTTTTGCAGACCATGATGCCCACTTTGATGGATTTGTAGGCCGATACCGAGACCCGTTCGGAGTCCGGTATACCATGAGACTCTTCTTTGACTACGGAACCTGTGGATGTCTCTACCTTGGATGGGTCCAGAGCTGCTGTGCAGGCACCAGCTTCTGAGGAAATTCTTCACACTACCGATATTTGACACAAATCGACTACTTCTTTCTCGTCTTCAGTTCTGTCTAAAACTACCGAGTTTCTAAGGCCAACAGTATGAGCTACACCTAAAAAAATGATGACCCAAACTCAAGCACCTGCTTCCTTGCCACAACATCAAATGCTTAAAATGGCAGAAGACCTGATTATTCTGATTAGGGGAAGCCAGCCTCCCTCTGCTGAGAGAAAAAGAGACTTGTCCCCAGCAGCTTTAACAGACCAAGAGTCCGACAACTCTGAGGTTTCTGAATATGAAGACATGCCTTTATCTGCTTATGAGGATTCAGATGCAGAGGAATCCATTCCCTCTGCTTCTCCTCCAGAGGATTTTTATTTTGGTGAAACCCTACATACTTTAAGACAGCACTTCCACTGGAAATGCCAAAACTATCCTCAGCTCAAAAAGCCACAACATAGACCTTTAGCAATATCCCCAGTTCTGGATGTTGTGGATGATGTCTTCATGGAATATAGTCTAACTCCTGATACTTTACCCCCTACTCCTAGGAAACCAGACAGGTACTACAGAGTTCCTGACTTTCACAAATGTATTTTCAAAAATCCTACTGCTGATCCAGAGGTCATCTTCCAGGGGCCTAAAGATATGAAAGCAACTATGGCTAAGAATCCCACCCCTTCAGACAAGGATGCCAGAGCTTTAGACAGATGGGGTAAATAAGTATACATCTCTGCAACTCTCACCATTAGGGCATTGAATTGCCAGTTTCACATGCTGAAGTGCCAGCAACATGTTATGGAACTTATTAAGAAAAAAATTAACTACCCTTACATACTGTGCAGAAAATAAAGAATTACAAGAGCTTATGCATTCTGCAAGCCAAGTCAGCAAGCATACTTTGCAATGTGGCTTTGACGCCCTAGAAGTATCTTGCAGGGCAGCAGTCACTGGTTCTGTACTGAGAAGGCATTCTTGGCTTAAGGAGGAGACCTTGCCAGACCATGTCAAATCAAAATTACTAGATGCTCCTTTGAACAAGGACAATCTGTTTGGCACCAAAGCAGAAAAGGTTTTTTAAAAAGATGGAAGAAAAAGCTAAATCTATGCAGACAGTCAAAGATTTCTTGCAAGTACAACCTCCTAGATTCAGTAGGCATTGCCATTCAAAGTATTGGTCCTTTCCATCCACCTCAAGGCCATTCTAAACTAGACCCAGGGGAAACAGAACCCCCCAGACTACAGTCTCAGGGTATGCAGAGAGCTAAGCAATGGAGTGCCACCACTTCAAAAACAGGGAGTGCTAAGCCACCCCTTATGGAATGAATTCACAATGACTTCTCAACTCCACTCAACCAAACACTATGCTATTCACATAGGTACTGCACGGCCGGAACAAACCATGGAAAACACTGTTGGCCAGCAGATATGTGAAACGGTGCAAAAATAATGCAATTACTCAGAAAATTACTGATTATACATAACTTTTAATAATCAGACCGGTTTCGGCAAAAAAATGCCTTCTTCAGTGATACACAGCAAAAAAGCCAAAGACAGTACTTAATGAATATTTATAGGAATGCCCAACCAATGAAAATACAAAACATGTCATTGTGAATAGTGGTAGGTTCCCACACCCAAAGTTGAGTTCAAGAGAAAAAAATGTAATAAACATATATTATTAAAAATATTGTAGTGTCACCATGAGTTCATAAACAACTATAACAACTTGCATATTTAATATAAAGATGGTAATATATACAAACCAAATAATAAATATGAATGAATTGTCCATGAATATATATACAAAAGAAGGAATGGTAGTATAGTAATTCACTAAACTAACCATATATAAATGATTGGGACAAAATTCATATGAATAATAGATACACCTGATTATTTGTCCTAATATAGGTAATCAATTTGTAACAATACATAATGAACCATAGAAAATAAACCTCATAAACATGCATGTTCACAATAAAATTGTGGTTAATATTAATAAACATTAAATAATGATGCAACAACATCGAATAAGGTATCCACTGGAACCTGAAATACATAAGGTATCCACTGAATTTATGAGGTTCATTTTCTATGGTTCATGGACAAACATTCATCTATTCACAATGACATGTTTTGTATTTTCATTGGTTGGGCATTCCTATAAATATTAATTATGTACTGTCTTTGGCTTTTTTGCTGTGTATCACTGAAGAAGGCATTCTTTTGCCGAAACCGGTCTGATTATTAAAAGTTATGTATAATCAGTAATTTTCTGAGTAATTGCATTATTTTTGCACCGTTTCACGTATCTGCTGGCCAACAGTGTTTCTCACCTCCACTCCTCACTTCTGCCCAACTGCTCATGCCCCTAGGAGGAAAACTTGCCCATCATGCAAAAAACTGGACTTCCATCACCAAAGACCGATGGGTCCTCAACATTGTATCCCAGGGTTGCAAATTTTACTTCCACTCACTGCCAACCCCAAAAGGGTTCCCAGACCTTCCTAAAAACCAGTGGGCAGAGGCATAAAACCAAGTTCAATCCCTGCTCTCCATAAGGGTAATTCAACCTGTTCCTGCAGAGCAGATAGGTCAAGGGTTCTATTCCAGACTTTTCCCTGGTACCCAGAAAAGAGGGAACTTGGCACCCAACCCTAAATCTTTCCATTCTAAACACCTTCCTGGTGGCACCAAAATTCAAAATGCTCACCCTTTAGCAGCTTCTTCCTATGCTGGCCAAAGATGCCTGGTTAGCCACCCTAGACCTAAAAGAAGCCTATGTGCACACCCCTTTCAGGGACTCATGCAGGAAATACCTATGCTTCAGGGCAGGATCTATGCATTATCAGTTCTCTGCACTTACCTTTTGCTTATCCACTGCTCCCAGAGTAGTCACAAAATGCCTGGCTCCAGCCATTACCTACTGCAGACAGAGAAAAATTCAAATTTACCTGTACTTGGATGACTGCCTGATTCAGGCAGACAGTCAGGAAATACTATTGCAGCACCTGATATTTGTAAAGAACCTTCTAACCTCCCTGGAGTACACTATTAATGAAAAGAAATCAAAACTAGTCCCCAGTCAAAAAATTGTATTCCTGGGAGCAAGCTTGGACACAGCATCCCAGATGGCATTCCTTACGCCAGACAACCAAGCCTATTTGACAGGCTACTTCACTCAAATGGCCACAAGAACCCAGCTATCTGCAAGGAAAATCCTGCAGGCCCTAGGATTCATGGCCTCTTGCATCTTACTCATTCCATATGCCAAACTGCATATGAGGAAAATTCAATGGTACTTAAAAAGTCTTTGGTGCCAACATTCTCAGTTCTTGGAAACTGTCATTCCTATCATACTGTCTCTAAGGACAGAGTTTATTTGGTGGGCAGCAACATACAACCACAACAAGAGACTTCCCTTTACTCAACCCCATGCTACCTAGACCCTAACCACAGACGCATTAGACTATGCCTGGTCGGCACACCTGGATGACAAGTGCATTCAGAGCCACAGGATCCCAAGTCAAATTCATCTGCACATCAACCAAAAAGAGATGCTAGCTCTAATGCTATAACAGTTTTCGGATCCCTATTCTCACCAGGAAACCTGCTAATAAAAACAGACAATGCCACAGTTATGTGGTACATCAACAAGCAGGGGGGAACCCACTCTTACCCACTCTGCAGGCTAGCCATGGCCGTGTGGAACATGGCCTTGGGCATGAAGGTCCATCTACAAGCTCAATTCCTGCCAGGCAAACAAATCTCACTGGCAGACAACTTAAGCAGAAATCTCCTAGACCCACATGAGTGGCATTTAGAGCCCATCACCTTCAGCCTTCTAATCCAGAAATGGGGGACCCCAGAGGTTGACCTCTTTGCCTCCCCCTGCAATCACCAGCTCAGCAAACTCTGCACCAGGACACCTCACAGCAGAGCCTGGAAAGTGGATGCCCTATCCTTCAAGTGGGAAAACCTCTCAACCTATGCATTTCCCCCTCTGCCCCTTCTCTCAAGAATATTACTCAATATAAGATAGGACAGACCAAGGACAATACTGATTGCCCCAGACTGGCCATGCCAGCACTGGTACCCACTACTGTGCAGTCAGTCACCGGTGCCACCTTGGCACATACCCCAGAGCCCAACCCTCCTCACTCAGCAGGGGAGACAGATCTTGCATTTGCAACTGCAAACCCTGAATATTGGAGCCTGGGTTACTCCTTGAATTCCACCCAGTGAACAGCCTAAGCAAGCAGGTATTGGACGTCATTCTTGAAGCCAGAAGATCCAGTACAAGGAAATTCTATGCTGATAAGTGGAAAATGTATTGCTCCTGGATTCAGTCTAAATGAGAGGACACAGCACTGCCCTCCCTACCTCTAATCCTGGATTACCTAGCATATCTACTCCACAGAGGCCTTTCCTTCTCCTCCATTAAGATCCATGCCTCTTCCATCTTTGCTCATTACAACACTGAGCCACCTCTCTTCTCTCACCCTCTAATCAAACAGTTCCTGAGAGGGGCAAACAACTTAAGGCCACCAAGGAGAGCATCCACCCCTGTGTGGGACCTTAACTTTGTACTGGAAAAGCTCACTTTACCCCCCTTTGAGCCTGCAGCATCAGCAGAGTTAAATTCCTCTCTTGGAAAACACCCTTGATTCTGGCCATCACTTCAGCTAGAAGAGTGTCTGAGCTAGACGCACTTATGGCTGTGGAACCCTTCATTATTTTTCATGCTGATACGGACTCCCTCAGGACTAATCCTTCCTTTATGCCTAAAGTGGTGTGCAGTGTGGCTCTCAACCAATCTATCCATTTGCCAACCTTCTTCCCTAATCCTCAAAATAAAGGGGAAAGGATCCTGCACTCTGTGGATGTGCACAGACAGCTCAGATTCTACCTGGATAGGACTAATCCCTTCAGGAAATTTGACCAGTTACTACTCAGTTTTTTTTTTTTCTCAATAAATTTTTATTCAGTATATAAAACAGACATTTAGGAGTTTTGTACATGTAAATAGAATTGAATAGGAATATTGCAACTCTTACCAAAAAAAAAAAACAATCATTCAGGAGAGTTTACATATAACAATGATAATAAAACATTACTAAATATATACACTATATACAAGTTAGGCATCCTGAAAGATAGAGAGAGAAAAAAGGAAAAAAAAAAAAAAAAAAAGAAAAATACAAAGAAAATACCATCTAGAAACAATAATTAATGTGATGGCATTAACTATTGATAATATTTAATACTTTTTCTAATACTAAATTCTTTAAAGCCTGTTTTTTTGGACTTCTAACTATGTTCCCCTGTGCATCAATATATGAATAAGCCATTTTTTGAAAAGTTGTCCAATTTAATTTGGTTCGATCAAGCCAATTATGTGTTATGTAAAGTTTTAATAAGGAGCAAATAAAGATGATAACATGAATATCTGATTTTGAAAGATGAATTAAAGGAATATGAAGAATGGCAAATTCCCAGGACAACGTAGACTTGTGGTAACACATTCTCTGTAGTCTGACTTTCAGGGAAGTCCATAATCTATGAGAAAAATAACAATACCACAGAATATGGAGAAGATCAGCTTGGGGGTGATAACAACATGTGCATGATGAAGATTTGTTTGGATTGAATTTGTTTAGTTTATAAGGGGTATAATAGGCATCATTATTAATCATTAATTGCGTATATAATAGTTTTTTGAAAGGGATACATTCCTTTGTATGTTTGATAGCCAAAAGTTTTTGAGACTCAGAAATCTGAGAATTGTAATTCATCCATGTATTAGATAAAAGACAGTTGTTTTCTATCATTAAGCTCTTTATCAATTTTTAGGAATTTGAAAGCATTTTATCTGATGAAGTTAACATTTTGATAATTGTGTTGAGATTATTCATTTGATGTTCTATGGGGTCTATACATATAAACTTATTTTTTATTATTAGTCTTAATTGACGAAGAATTGGTGAATAATTCCAATTAACTTTCAACAACTTACGCCAATCGGGTATAGATAGGTCAAGATGTTTCAAAATGTCTCCAACTTTTAACTTTTTTATAAGAGGATATTTTGTTAAGTTAAAAGGTTTGTTATCAATCATTATATTTGGGTTTAGATGAATTGGTTGTATAAAATGAGAAAACTTATCTAAATTACACATTTTTAGTAAAGATTGAAAGGCTGTAATCTTTTGCTTAATAAAGATGGATAAATTTTTGGTAGAAGTGTTGTCTAAAGAGATAAAAGGAAGAGCTTCTGGGTTTATATTTTTTGAAATGATGTAATTATACCATATTTTTATCCATAAAGAGTGATTTATATGTGCAATATTTTTGGAATTAGATATGGTGAAAAGTTTGTTAGATGAAACTATCAGATAATAGAGATGTATGTTAGGAAGACCCAGACCCCCCTTGTCTTTAGAAACTGATAGTCTGGAATATGAGATTCTAACAGATTTGGGGAACCATAAAAATTTAGCCAAAACTTTGTTTACAGAGTCAAAGAAAGATTTCGGAATTATTTGATCAGATGACATAAATTGGTAAAGGAATTTAGGCAAAATGTTCATTTTAATTATTGCAGCTTTTGATAAAAGCGAAAGATTTAGATGTTGCCATCTGTTTATATCATCCAATATTGAATTCCAAATTTTATATATATTATTTTGAGAAGATGATTTATTATTGTGCTCTAAGTTGATACCTAAATATTTTATATTATAGGTAAACTGAAACTGATGGTCCGGAAACAGACAAATTTTATGTACTAAATGATTTAAAGGAAATATATAGGTTTTAGAAGAGTTTAAAAGATAATTCGAAACAGAAGAGAAGTAATCAATAGAGTTAATTATTTTTCTATAGTCAGAAATAGGAGTTTGAAAATAAATTATTAGGTCATCAGCAAAGGCTGAGAAATAAATTTTGGTATTAAGTATTCTAGGGACATTGTGAAAAGTATTTTGAGTAATATATAACAATAAAGATTCTAAATAAATATTAAAGAGAAAAGGAGACAATGGACATCCTTGTCTTGTACCTGTAGTAATCTTTATAGGAGAAGAAAAATGACCATTAATGTAAAGTCTAGTATACATATCTTTGTATAATATTTTTACGAAGTTTAAGAAGAATGAAGGAATATTAAAGCAAGACATAGTCTGAAAAAGAAAATTCCAGCATACTCTGTCAAAAGCATTAGATGCATCCATGATCAGAGCATATACTGGGTTTATGTCTTTTTTAATAAGATGAATGATAGACTCTAAGGACAAAGTTTTGTCCCAAGCATGTCTACGAGACATGAAACCAGATTGATCTTGAGAGATAATTGAGGGTAAAATTTTTTTCAATCTATTAGCCAAAATAGATGATAAAATCTTAATGTCTACATTTATTAAAGAAATGGGTCTATAATTGGCTGGGTCAGATTTTTCTTTATTACTTTTCAAAATTAAGATAGTTTTAGAAGTATTCCAATGTATATCTGAGATGTCATTGAGTCTTATATGATTATACACCTTGAAAAGAAAGGGAAGAATTACCATTTTAAAGGTTTTGAAGAATTCCGGAGTGAACCCGTCAGGGCCAGGAGATTTAGCTGATTTGAGATTGTCAATTGAATCTGAGATTTCTTGTAAGGATATAGGAGCTGAGAGTAAACTTTGTTGATTATCATTTAGTTTAGGAAAATGCAGAGAATCTAAGAAGGTTTCTATGTTATTCTCTTTACCAAAATTAGAAGAATTTGAATATAAATCAATAAAAAGAGTAGTAAAGAGTTGAATAATTTCTTCATCTGTGTTATATAATCTATTCTTATAAGATAAAGATGTTATTTTTGGTCTGTTAAAGTTAATTTTAATAATTCTAGCTAGTAGTTTAGAGGGGACCTGAGCCCATTCTGAGTATGAAGCAAATAACTTTTGTTCAACTAGAGATAGATTATGTTGATGGAGCAAAATTAAATCTTTTTGATCTTCAAGAATTTGCTTTTCTATAGTATAATCATGTTTTATCCTAAGTTGATTTTCCAGGGATAGAATTCTAGATTTTAAAAACTCTTCTTTTTTGGAGTAAATTTTTTTTAAAATAGGCCGCTTTACTGATAAATAATCCTCTTAACCTTGCTTTACATGCAGCTCATTGTATGTCATGAGGGATATCTGATGTTTCCAAATTGGCCTCCATTTCCTGTATAATTTCGGAACATTGTTTACAAATTTCTTCATTTTGAAGTAAATTATTATTTAAAGACCATTTATTCATATTACATTTATTTTTAGTATTATTATTTATGTTTAGTTTTAGCAAAATTCTCGAATGGTCTGAAAAGAATCTAGGTTCAATATTAAAATCTAAAATATATTTTGAGATAGATTCAGAAATTAGAAAAAAGTCCAGTCTGGACCATGAACGATAACACTTAGAGTAGTATGTATAAATATCACTTCTATTTGGGATTTTAACAGTATGTATTGGGTCCATTAAACTATAGTCTACCATCAAATCATTAAGAGCCATAGTAGATTGATAGTTATCGGAAACAGTGGAGCATGAACGGTCAATATCTGAGTTTATTACTGCATTCCAATCTCCACCTATTATAATATAGTGGTCTTTATATGATGTGAGAATTTTATGGATTTTTAAAATAAACAAATGTTGTGAATTACATGGGCCATATATGTTTAAAACTAAAAGAGGTTTATCAAGACCATGAATGGAAGTGGTAAATAAACACCATCTACCATCATTATCAAATTTCTCATCGATAATGTTCCCCAAAAATTTTTGTTTAATGATTATTGCTACACCTCTAGAGTTCGATGAGTCCTCTGAGGCTACAATCTTTCTAATCCATTTTTTATTCCTCTCTTTATTCCAGTCAAGTTGAGGAATATGGGACTCTTGAATAAAACAAATATTGGCCTGTGACTTAAAAATCAAATGGAACAATAATGACTTTTTTGCTTTGTTTTGAATACCTCTAACGTTCCAAGAATCCAATATTAAGTCAACTGGCATATTCTAAGCAAACCATTATTATTGATGCTGTAGTGAAACCATAGAGTGAAATCCAAACCACATTTAAACCAAAACATTTGGAAAAAAAATGAATAAAAAACAGATTTTAATTGGACAGTATTCAAAAATGTCACCACATTAACAAATATCTCCTGTAGAAGAAAAATAATATCAAAAGTATTATAAGATTTATTTATATCCTTTATCCTAACCCTAGTGCCTACCCACCAAACACCTAATGATAAAGGAAGATCAAATGTAAATGAATTAAAATGTGAAATTTTAGATAGTAAAAGTATGAAATTTACATAAAGAATACTCAATATTAACCTAACAAAAATTAAAATCAGTAATACACTACTAAACTTGTTTACAAAACAAACTAAATTCAAGATGTCCAACATACTCAATCCCTACTTAATATATTTAACTACAAGCTCCTATTTTTAAGTAAAAATATATGGTGATAAAATGAGTTTCCTCAAGTATTTAACAAACCAGCATAACGCATAGTATGATAAAAATAAAAGATATTAAATAACATATATAATAATAAAAGATGAATATACTCACATTACTGTATATGTTAATAATTCTATGAGAGACTATCAGTAAATATATCAATTATGAGCCGGTATCTTAATTATATATAAAAAGATAACTATAAATAAAATAAAACAAAATAAGATTACACATTTACCTGTAATCCTATAATTAACTACAATGAATTTGTCAGTGTTCATATATAAAATAACTAATACAAAAAATGTCCGAAATTAGAGTATAATCATTTAAAATTTTCTCTAATATAGCAATTGTTATTCCTGGGAGACTAAATTATATAAATCAATCTCATATTAATGAAAGTTAACTGTTAGAAACTGCTTCTGTTTAGCAACATTCCTCAGTATTCTATTGTATAATGAATATACTATGTCGCCATCTAGTGGTAAAATATGTATACAAATAAAAACTACTGGATAATATCTTGACCCTTGAACATTATTATACATTTATACATTTTGAAGTATTCATTTTAAAAAGTTATTGTCATTAGATCTGTTATATATAAGGTTATACTGCCCTTTTAGGATATAAGTACGCAGTATGACAACAGAATATGAAATATTCCGAACTCAAAAAGCATTCTCCTCTGAGTATCAATGTTAAACCAAAACTAAATAATCCAAGGTTTATAGCATTCAAACAAATTACACATAAACATGTGTAATATATCCAGCAAGATTAGACTTAAGCCTGTCTAAACTTTTTAACTGAGTGTAGTACTTTGTTAAGCATAACTTTAGATGTACAATCCCCTTATAATACATTTGTTATATTGCATCAAATTATTGGACAAACAAGCAAACAGTAAAGTTAAAATGTATAATTCTAACATTACTTTATATTTTAAAATGTGATATACTTGTTACACTATTGTTGTGTGGTTGCAATGAAAAGGACTAACCTGTTTTATTGTTTTATAAGTAAGTCAGCTTTAACATTGAATGCCTTTACTCGCCTTGGAGCTTCAACAAGAAGAAAAGTGGATGATCGTTGGCAGTAATGCGGGAAGATCATTGTAGAAGTAAATAAATCTTTGTTGTTTATTTATAATCCTTATACAAGTGTTAATATAGGTGTAAAACGTCTTTTCCGAAGACTATTTCTTGGTTACAATAAGCGCCACTGTGTATGTGAAGCCAGCAGCTGTCCGCTGTAAATGATGACGTCACCCACGTCTTCCGATAATTCAAAGAAGGTGTGAGCTGTGCTACAGAAGCAGCTGGTGTTGCCAGCAGAAGATTTTCTCCTCAAGTGTTCTCGAGAGGCGAAACTTTCCCTCCAACAGCCATACAACTACAAAGGGAACTTTTTTTTTTAAATACAAAGCTAAAAAGTACTGATGTACTATCTTCGTGAAATATTAAAGAAAAGAAAACAAATAATTATATGGCAGTTCAAAAATCATTATGACAACACCATACATCTACAATGCATATACCATTGTAGGTATATTAACCCTTGTTAGAATCAAGTAAAAAGATGTCTATATTTCATTTAACTTGTTGGAAAAAAGAAAAATAAGTTTAGATAATAACAGACATATATGTTTTCAAGCATGAACCATGACTGTAATACATTACATTTGAGATACATTCAGAGTAACAAATTATGATACACTGCCTGGAATCTTTTTAAATGTTTTAACAAAAATATCTTTAGCCTCTATGGGATCAGAGCACACAAATCTTTTGTCATTAACTGTAAAAGACAAAGTATTTGGATAAGACATACGAAATCTTATCCCTCTTTTTATCAAGTCAGCACAATAAGGAGCAAGTTTTTGTCTATTTAATTTTATTTGAGAAGGAAGATCTTGGGAAAATGACAGTTTATGAGATTTCCATATAAATTGTTTTTTACTTTTAGCTGTCTCCAGGATTTGGAAAGTATCTTGAAAGTTTAGTAACTTAGTATAAATAATCCTTGGTGTAGAGGAATCTTGTCTAGAATGTAATGCTCTATGTGCTCTCTCAACAATTATAGATTTTGAGGATGTTTCACAGTTTAACAACGTTTCAAAGATGTCTTTAGTCACAGATAATAAGTTTTTATTGTCATAAGACTCAGGCAAGCCACGAATAATGATATTATTTCTTTGACTTCTGGCTTCTAAATCCAGCAGTTTAGTTTGAATATCAGAAATAATCTTATCTTTAGACTTAAGAACAGTTTCCAATGAGTCAGTTTTTATCTCTAAAGCTGTATTTCTATTTTCTATCATATCCATTCTGTCATTTATTTGTTTTAAAGTTTTACTAAAGTCAGCAAACTGTTCTGAAAAGTTTTGGATAGCATTTTGGATAGGTTTTAATGCTACTTTTAATTCCTCTAAGTGAAAGTTTGAATCAATTAAGTCTTTGTTACTTACTTTGGTAGTTTCAGTAGATTGTTTGGATGTCCTTAATCTTTTTGAACTGGAGTCTTTTTCAGGAGAGAGCATTGAAGAAAATTTGGCCTTTGTAGGTTGAGTCTCCATGGAGTCAGATTTTGTAGCCATGCCCAGAAATGAAGTGCACTTGTTACTACTCAGTTTTGCACCAGGGGCAGAGGGCAAGGCCATTTCAAAACAGACAATTTCCAAATGGATAGTACACTGTATCCATTTCTGCTATAAACACCATGGGAAACCAACCACTCAGGGGTCAGAACACATTCCACTAGGGCAACCTCTACCTCTACAGCATTCCTCAGGAGAGTCCCTACCAGGGACTATATATATATATATATATATATATATATATATATATATATATATATATATATATATTATTGTGTATATTTCTTATATCTTTTTCTGAATGGTTTGTCTGTGTAACCTTTTTACTCTTTGGTGTGTATGTTATTTGGGATATTCTGCAGGCACAATAATGCTTATAGCATTAGGCTTGTTTTTTAAGCCTTTCATTTCTAAAGTATAGCCAAACAATCTGCTTACACTGTACTAATGATGTCAACAAAAGGTTGAGGCTTAATTGACTCAAATATACCCACAAAAACTTAAAAATGAAGAAGTCATGGGCATGCAGAAGCTGTGTAGCTGAAACACTGGTATGTTCTTATGGAGTTATTTGTATATATCCTATCAGCTTCCACTGCAAGAGGTTTCAGTTATTATACAGCGAAAATTAAAACATGAGCTTGTCCAGGTCTTTCTTATATTTTTTTTTCGGAATTGATTGTGTGACCTTTCTTATATCTATCTATCTATCTATCTATCTATCTATCTATCTATATCCATCTATCTATATATACACACATATGGGTTTACTTCTAAATTTCAAAGTATCAAAGCTTCGAATTTCTTATGGTTGAGACCATAAGATCGAAGTTTTGTAATGTTGAAACATTTAAATGGAGATCACTGTACAGTGTGGAATGGTATTATTACCATTTTCCTCACTACAGTGTGATCTCGGAGTTGGTATATTTAAAATAGCAGGGGGCATGGGGGGTGCAGAGGGGCTTAGCCCCCTTCAGAAATGTAAAAAAAAAGTTTTTGTTTTTATTTATTTTTATTTATAATAAATAAAGATGGTACCTCTGGTAGCATCATTGACTGGATCCTAACAACTCACCCAAACCTTATCACCAAAGCCAGAACATTACCTGATCCTCTCAGTGATCACCTACCAGCTTTCACCAACCGTCTCTCATCTCCACTGCATAAACAGCACCACTACATCCAAACCCGCAACCTCGCCTCTTTCAACCCTCTAACTTTCTACAAAAGCTTAAAGCATACTGACGGGTCCCCTCTAAAAAACGTTCCTCTAGACGATGCTGTTTCCTACTTTAAGCACTCATTCCTAACCATTCTCAATCAGCCAGCTCCCCACACACCAAACATATGAAAACCAATCCCTGCCCATGGTTATCAAAAGATGTTAAACTAGCCTTGCACCAAAGGGACAAAAAATGGAAACAATATCAAAAACTTAAAAACCCTAACACCCTCCTAGAGTAAAAGCAACTACAAAACTCCACAAAAAAAAACTAATAAATAAAGACTGCAAAGCCCGCTACTCCCAAACTCCAGTCCTTGCACTCAACAAATCTCCACAAATTCTGGGACTCCATCTCAACCATGCTGCATCCTGACAACAAAGAAAACCTGTGCACAGACCCCAACTTCTCCAACCTTGAAACAGCCAGCCAGTTCAACTAATTTTTCATAGCCTGCATAACTAAACTATCAGCCTCCTTCCCACCTTCTTCCTCCATTGCCACCCCCTCCTGCCTCAACCACCACCCCAATCATCAACCTTCCTCCACATCCTTCTGCCTCAAGCACATCACCACAAGCATTATAAAAAGACTTTTCCTCAAACTCAAACCCTGTCACAGTGCACCTGACAACCTTCCACCCGCCGTCCTCAAACAATCTGCGGACAGCATTGCCTATCTCATCTCTATTCTTATAAATAGATCCATACAAGAATCATATATCCCTTCTATCTGGCACCATGCTTACATCAACCCCCTCAACAAAGGTGGCAGAAATACTGATACTACCAACTTCAGGGCTATCACCATCTTTTCCCCTCTTTCTAAAATACTAGAGAAAACAATACAAGCACACTTCATGGCACACCTTTCACTAAACAATATCCTTGCCCCTACCCAACACGGCTTCCACCCTGGCCACAGCACCATGACTACCCTTCTTTCCTTTCTTGAAACCATAAACCTTGAACATGACTTAGGCAAGTTTGTATCCACACTATTCCTAGATCTGTCAAAGGCCTTTGACACCATTTCACATACCCTACTTATATCCCAACTCTCCATGCTACACCTCTCTCCCACCACCATTGCCTGGTTTTCCAGCTACTTGTCCAACCGCCAGCAAGCTCTCCAATGGAAAACTTCAACCTTCCCCTTCCTTCCCACACCCACAGGTGTCCCACAAAGTTCTGTTCTTGATCCTCTTCTCTTCAACCTATGCATTAACAACTTTCTCCAATCCATCCCAGACTCATCTATCATCCAATATACAGATGACTCAACAATCATCTGCTCAGCCTTCTCCCCCTCTGAGCTCCTAGCAAAAACCCAACTAGCCTTCGACAAAACAGAAACCAGGATGCTGTCTAACCATCTGGCACTAAATGCAAATAAAACTAAACTAATGTTTTTTTTCCTGTACCAAAAACTCCATTGACAAATCCACATTCACCATACTGAGCCAAAACAACACCCTCCTTGAAATTGTTCCCAATACCAAGCTTCTTGACATCATTACTGATGAAGAACTAAAATGTGACACCCACATCCACTCCACAATCAGGAAAATCAAACAAAAGTTAGTTCTCTCTACAGGCACAACCGCTTCCTAAGCCCCTATATCCGTCAAACACTTACATCCACCTTCCTACTCCCCTCCCTTATTTATGGTGGCCCTCATTTCACCAATCTCCATCTTGGCCTTTGGTCCAAACTTGAATCCTGCTACCATAAGATCCCAAATTTGCAACCAATTCAAAAAACTCATCCCATCACTGCCACTCCCTCCTCACCCTCAACTGCCTTAAACTACCCAACTACCTCAGTTACATACAACTCACCATTGCCCACAAGCTCATCGTTAAACCTGCCAACTGCCCAGCTCTCGCTACTTCCTTAAAACCTTACATTCCCAACCACTCACTCAGATCCATAAACCAAAATCTCCTTCAGGTCCACAAATCTGCACGACCTCCTGGCCATCTAAGCTGTCCCATTCCTTAGCTAAACAGTAGAACTCTCTCCCCACACACCTACTCAACCTACCTAACTATACAAATTTTAAATCTCAGCTACTCTCTCATCTTTCTTACAAATTGGAATGCCCTTGCCACGCTCCATCTTAACCACCCCACCCATTCCACTTTGCACTGACTCATCCACCTACGTCTACTATTACTTCATATAACCAAAACAATCCCTGCCTACTAAAAAATAATTTTCTCTCTAATATCTATTGTACTATACTGTCCAATCTCAAATATACTATTAACCTCTCCATGCATATTTTCCTAACCTGCTAATGGCTATTAGCTATATATTTTGAAATGTTAAACCTACAATTGAGTTTATAACAAAAATATTCATTTTATGTAAATGTTGAAATTTCTGTATTGAATTGTCTTTTCATTTTTGTAACATTGTGACAAGCCAATTGCAAATATCATAGAGCTTATCTGTAAATGTTTAATTAGCTGTATGAACTATGTCCTTTTGTAACATGTGAAACGTAACTTGCAATTATTGTGGAGCTTTTCCCTCCAGGCCTCCACTGAAAACTGGCTCTTCTTAGCCCAGTGGACTTTCCTGGTTATCAAACTTAAATAAATAGATTTACATTTTGAAGTTTCAAAACTTGGATCTTATGGTATTAACCATAAGAAATTCAAATTTTTGAAAGTTTGAAATGTAGAAGTAAACCCATGCATACACACACACACACACACACATATATATATATATATATATATATATATATATATATATATATATATATATGTATATATATATATATATATATATATATATATATATATATGTATGTATATATATATATGTATGTATATATACATATATATATATATATATATATATATATATATATATATATATATATGTATATCAAAACATCAAACGCAAAAAATGTCGAAGTAAGCATTTTTGACATTTCGACTTTACTGAAATGCTCACTTCCGCTCAACATTAAAAAGCACTTTTTGCAGAAAGGCAAGTCCCCCAGCAACCCGCACACTCCCCTACATAGAGATACAAACTCCAAGATTGCACTACTATGAGGGATAGGGTACATTTCCCATCCCCCACTATAGTGCGATCTGGATGACAATGTCGAACCTTACTACAGCGAATGCTCGCTATTGTAAGGTTCGACATTGTGGCAATCATATTTATGGTACTGCTAAATAAGTTTCACACATATGTCAATCACCCAAAGTGTAATCGACTATGTGATAGTAAACCTATATATATATATATATATATATATATATATATATATATATATATATATGGTTCCCTATCAGAAGCCTGAAACACTATAAGCCTGAAAATCAAAATCCTGAAAACTATAGACTGAAAGTTCAAAATCCTGAAAGCCCAAAATCCTGAAACTCAAAATCCTGAAAACACAAAATGGACATACTGACGTCATTGTGGCTTTGCTATTGTTAGCCCTGTGGTGTTGGGTCATGCGTTGGGTTCAGGTAAGTGTGCAGTTGGTTTTATGTTAGGGTTAGGGGTGGTTTAAGTGAGTTAGGGTTAGGGCGCAGGTTAGGCATGTATGCAATAGTGACAAATATTGGGGTTAGGGGCAGTTTAAGTGAGTTAGGGTTAGGGCGCGGGTCAGGTGAGTGTGCGATAGTGACGGACCTTAGGGTTAGGGTTAGGGTCAGGGTCAGTTGGTAGATATTAGTGTCTTTATAGTGACATATTAGCATTATTTGTGTTTTCAGGATTTTAGGCTTTCAGGATTTTGAACTTTCAGTCTATAGTTTTCAGGATTTTGATTTTCAGGCTTATAGTGTTTCAAGCTTCTGATAGGGAACCATATACACACACACACACACACACACACACACACACACACACACACACACACACACACACACACACACACACACACACACACACACACACACACACACACACACATATACTTCTACATGTAGACATGCAGCACATGTATATAATATATGTACTAATCATACCTCTCAACTGCTCAACTGTCCAGATATTCACAGAATGTCAAGATTTTTGCCTCATATTTTAGTCTGCCCTTGTGGCAAATCAATGAGGATTAAAGTCACTAAATAATAACATACATTTGAATGTCACAATTCAAATCCTTCAGAAAATGCATGGCATCACAAACCCTGTTATTTGAAAAGGAATGTGAATATTTAAAATCTTCTTCTTCTTCTTCTTCTTCTTCTTTCGGCTGCTCCCATTAGGGGTCACCACAGCAGATGAACTGTTTTCATTTATTCCTGTCCTCTGCATCTTGCTCTGTCACACCAACCGCCTGCATGTCCTCTCTCACCACATCCATAAACCTTATTTTAGGCCTTCCTCTTTTCCTCTTACCTGGCAGCTTCATCCTTAGCATCTTTTTCCCAATATACTCTGCATCCCTCCTCAGCACATGTCCAAACCAACGTAATCTTGCCTCTCTGGCTTTGGCTCCAGACCTTTCAACCTGGGCTGATCCTCTAATATACTTATTCCTAATCCTGTCCATCCTCGTCACACCCAGTGCAAATCTTAACATCTTTAACTCTGCCACTTCCAGCTCTGACTCCTGCCTTTTTGTCAGTGCCACTGTCTCCAACCCATATAACATAGCTGGTCTCACTACCCTCTTGCAGACCTTCCCTTTCATTCTTACTGGTACTCGTCTGTCACAAATCACTCCTGACACTTTTCTCCACCCACTCCTTCCTGCCTGTACTCTCTTATTCACCTCTCTTCCACACTCACCATTACTCTGAACTGTTGATCCCAATTATTTAAATTCATTCACCTTTGCCACCTCTACTCCCTGGATCCTCACCATTCCTCTGTCCTCCCTCTCATTCACACATATATTCTGTGTTAGTCCTGCTGACCTTCATTCCTCTTTTCTTTAGTGCATATCTCCATCTCTCCAGGGTCTCCTCCAACTTTTCCCTACTCTCACTACAGAATGGGAATATTTAAAATACTAAGCAGTATTCTACTGTGATTTTTTTATTTTTTTTTGCTAAATGATGTGCCGCACTTCTGAATATGTGGTCTCCTGAGATGAATACGCCTCATAGAAAAGTGTATGATGAGTACATTGATGCCATACAGGAGAAATTTTTAAAACATGTCCCTGTATTTGGACCTTTGTCTCTGCATTATTTTAGTCTTTGAACAGGTTTCTGGTGATAAGAGGATGGGATGTATGGTACTAAGGTATATATATATATATATATATATATATATATATATATATATATATATATATATATATATATATATATATATATATATATATATATATTTATATATAGTTCCACTTGAAAACATTGAAAATTCTAAACCATCAAAATTCATATGGTCGCAACCATATCATCAAGTGTTTAGAACATCAATGTTGTCAAGGGGAAGAAAAAGGTAAGTAAAAAAGGGAAAAAGCTAGTGTTTCTGCAGGGCAGCAAGGTGCCCTGCACACTGTGTCTGTGAATGTGCCATCTCTGTGATGGCACTGCAGACAGGGTACGGGAAATCTCTCATTTAGCACGTCTGCATATAGCACTAAAATGGAGATTTCTCGTTACCCCACTGTAGTGAGATCTCGGAGTTGGCATATTAAAGTGGGGGGGTGTTTGGGGTGCAGAGGGGCAAAGCCCCCCTTCATAAAATAGTTGTTAGAGGTTTTTTCTTTTTTTACCTTCCCTTTGAATCTTCGATGGTTTGAAACTCGATTTTCTGGTCTTGATGATCATATTTTGACGTTTCAAGGTTTCGATGATTCAAAGTGGAACTATATATATATTAAACCAAAAAACACCAAGAAAGCCGTCCACAGGTTCCAAAAGACGTAAGTTGTATTCAATATTTGATTCATGCTTAGAAGCTTTTAACTTGTTTTTAATATATTGATTCATTTATTCTATATATTTTTGTATTGGGGTTGGGTGTGTTTTGGGGGGGGGGCTGATTGTGATTTTTATATATATATTTACATACATTATTATATGGATGAATATATTATCTTGAATTTATGTTTAGTATATTTTTAAACATATCGGATTCATATGAGGTTTTTATTTGTGATTGTTTGATTTAGATAGTTTGTTACATATTCTGCTCTGCTTGCTTTCATTTGAGTGGTTGGGAGGGATAGTTTAGTGATTAACAGCATTATAGGCTTTATTTTAAAATAGGTAATTGCATTTATGTACTACATCTATAATTGATTGTAACTGAATGTTTTATGTTTATGCATTTATATTGGGATGTGTATTGTAAAGTGCGTTTTTTATGATGGTTCAACTTTTTATGTGTTTTTAAAAATAGGATGTTCCTCACTTATGAGGTCATTAATTGGGTAATTGGGACAGTATTTAAGTGAGTATTACTCCTGTATTAGTTGTTTAGTCTGATGAAGGAAGGATACAAAGCCTTCCGAAAGTGCTTGTGTATGAATAAAGTTCTAACATTTAAAAAGTTAATACACTTGTGAGCATCTTCACTGATCGGATTCACTACAATCCTCACGTTTTTTGGAACCTGTGGACGGCTTTCTTGGTGTTTTTTGGTTTAACTTGTTTGTCTGGCGGTTTTCGTTTGCATTGAACTATATATATATATATATATATATATATATATATATATATATATATATATATATATATATATTTATATATATATATATATTTATATATATATATGTGTATATATTTATGTATATATATATATATATACATATATATATATATATATATATATATATATGTATATATAGATAGATTCTATAGCTATATCTATATCTATACACATGTATTTGCACAGAAGTGCATTTTTGTCTGTGTCTGTGTGTGTTATCTCACATCGTGTGTGTGTGTGTGTGTGTGTGTGTGTGTGTGTGTGTGTGTGTGTGTGTGTGTGTGTGTGTGTGTGTGTGTGTGTGTGTGTGCGTGTGTGTGTGTGTGTGTGTGTGTGTGTGTGTGTGTGTGTGTGTGTGTGTGTGTGTGTGTGTGCGTGTGTGTGTGAATTCACATATAGACTGTGGCTAGGGGTTCCATTCTGCCATCTTTGCTAACTGATATAAGGGACATGTCATGGGAACCACTCTTTTCCTCATGCAGAGCTGTGAATATGTTTACAGTTAGGAATAGTTTGCTATTCAGTTAGCAGAACAGACCACAGACACTCAAGGGATTTGATGCTTCACCCTTATCTCTGCAGAACTAACACACATGTTCCCTTATTTATACTGTGGTAATATCTAACTATCCTTCCATCCATTTGTCCATAGCCTGTTACCCTAAAGCCCAACATAGTCATTGTACATGACACAACTATACCTACAAGCATGTTGTGCTAATATATGTTTTCAACTGGATTTATATTATCACCCTGATTTCTTGATTTCTTTACTTCAAAATGGGCATAGTGGCTTTAGCCAGCAATGATGGTTTGCATGTTTCTTCATTTGCTTATGGAATTTTGACTATCTTGTTGACTCATACAAGTCTGGGACAATGTCTTATTCTTTTCCTGTCCATAATTTTGTTAGAATTCACACCAAAATCTCTTGTTAATAATGTTTGTCAGTTCTTTTTATTGTCACCAAGGCAACAGAGCTGTTTGTCAAACTTATACTTGAGCCTAACATAAACATCATAACATTAAAACTTGTTTTAATAAACCAGTGTTGTACATTATAATATAGCTATTCTTTTGCTTCTCCTATGTACCTGTCACCCTTCAGTTGTCAAATTCTGTTTCTTTCACACATTCTATGATATCTCTACTGTATATGTTTAGACCCATGGCCTAGAACAATCTTTCTACTAATGCAGACCATTCTGCCTCCCCTCCTCCCTCAGTAAACTAAAAAAAAAACTCTTATAACAACAAAGAAACATGATGCATTTGCAATGGAAATAACTATTTTTGTCATGATGCAATTGCACAGACAATAATTGAACAGATTAGTTTAGATATAATATGTTTCTTACATTTTGTCTTTGATTTTTATTCACTTCTGCTGCACAGTGATTTGTGTAATTATATTTAATAGTTGGGTATTAATGGGCAGATACTGTGGAATTCAAACCTAAGTCTGTTAAAAGTTGGCATGCAGACTGCCCACTTATTTATTTAATATGGAAAAGTACCACAGTCAATCTTGGACTGCAGGGGTCTGTACCTGCAGAGTTATGGACATTTTATTCTTGCTCTATGCTCTGTGTGAAGTAACTACACAATCTAGTTTTCACTTGCTTCAGAGCCACATAGATGAGTTACAAATGTACACATTTTTCACTTTTTGGGGTACCCTCCCTTACATCATTCTTGTAGCACTTCTTGTCAGTGGCCCATGTCCACATCAGGTCTACCAGGAACTCCTAAACCCCTGGACTTACTTCATTGTAGCCAGTCAGGGAATGTAAGGGTGTCTTGGCAGTCTCAGTCTTCCACATCCATGAGGAAGGAAGGGGGATATTTTCCTTATTTCTTTCCCACTCTCCTTCCCGTACGATAATGTGGTTTCATACTGAGGGGCTGTCATGCAATGGGAATGTTGCAATTTATTATCCCACATATGCAGTAGCTTAGCCACGTCCACCCCTTGCTTCCTTTTTGGGCCATGCCTCTTATAGTATGATGACCCTAGCCTCCACCAGGGATACTGACAGTAGACACCCATATCACTACCTCCCCCAAGGTGGAAATGCCCATTTGTCCCTACCACTCCATCAGTTGCCTGAGGTGCTATTTGAACCTGGGTTGCCTGTACCATAGTCAGGGCAGTATCCCTCTATACCACTGTAGTGGCTTGTATATGTACAACATACAAACTTCTAGAATGTTTACTAGAATTCCTGTTTCAAGTTACAGTACTGAAATAAAATCTTAGCATACTGCCAAGAATTCAATGCCTTATTCATTGTTTTATTTAACTATTTACACAGTTTGCCCCGTCTCTTGTTTCCAATTAATTAGTACTGGTTGCTCCCCCCTACTGAAGCATGCATAAACTTCAATTATAAAGCTGTATAAGTCCCGCAGTATTGAAAGCACTGTTCATTTATCATCTTTTAGTGCGTAAAAGACTGCTTCAATAGTAAGACCTGTTTTCCTGCAAAACTAATTTTTCTGAAAACCTTTATTTGGACAAATGCATAAGCATCATCCTGCAAAATTGTTTCAGAAAATGATAATAATAATACTGTTTAACACATTTCCTCTGCAAATGTATAACATATCAAAACAGTGTAGGAATGAACTGCTGATAATGAAGCCATTAATTTTCATTCAGTAATCTGACTCCACTAAATTATGACTTATTTCTTTGCATATGTTTCCTCATTTCATCAACATTTACCTTATTGCTGAATTTGATGCAGACGTCCAAACACACACCACTGAGATAAAAATGAAGATTAATATAATTCCAGTGAAAGAGGAATTGCTTACAAAAGTACAAGAAGCCAAAAGATTTTAAAAAAGCATTTTGAAGAAAATCCTCATGGTGCTGAAGTAATCAGAGGGAAGTTTAATGTGTTGCTAGAATATTGTTTTCTTAATCTTTAGAAACCTCTACAGTCCTTCCAATTCACTCTAAATATTGCAGTTTTGAATCAAAGTCTGTAAATGTAAACTGTGAAAAACTGCATTACTCATAATCATGACAATGTCCATAACTATGTCTGGAATGGAAATATTTAAAATACTAGGCAGCATTCTGCAGTGATTCTTTTTGCTAAAAATGTGCCAGATTTCTGAACATTTGAACAATGTATTCTTTCATTAATCTTTTCTAATTGAGAAAATTTGTTGAAATAATTTCTTAAACTTAATTTCAAACAAGTACAGTGCAAGTCCCAGAAAGTCTTTCACGGTATTGCCTCACAATCAATAAAATGTACAGAGAAGGGAGAGTGGAATGACACCTTACTAGACCCCTTATTACGTACTGTTCAGCTAGAATGTTACATTAAGTGCAGTCAGTAAACTAATTTAAGATGGTTAGCAGTGTACATGCTTGACAAGTAAAGTAGCAAGAAAGGGCTTCATGGCAAGCAGTTGTAAGTTACATCATGTTAACATCTTCATCTCTCCAATGTCTGGAAGGGTTCAATATTATGTGATCAAAACCTTAGGTTATCGAACACCTAAAGGTTGATCAGAAAATGTCAAGGTCTGAAAATTGCGAACAGCCGTTTCCACACAGGGAAATGAGTCATTTGGCTATTACGTGGATTTTGTTTTTTCTTTGCTGTAGAGCGATCTCAAAGTTGATATATTTTGGGGTGTGGTGGGCAAAGCCCCCCACTTTATTTCTGTTTATAACTTTTTTTTTATTTAGCCAACTGCATTGTTTCCCTGTGTGGAAACAGCATTTTTGATATTAAGGGCTCGATATTTTGTGATCGACCTTTAGGTGTTCAATAACCTAAGGTTTTGATCATGTAATAAAGACCTGTCTGGAAGTTTGGAAGCTTCTGGGGACTTTTAAAAAGTCATGAAGGACTGTATAAGTAAACAAATCAAAATAAATAAATAAATGTAAATAAACTAAAGGAAATGTCAGTCAAGAATATTGCTTAGGTTATAAGATATATAACAATATATGTGAAGTATAATGCTTGTTATGTTAATATAGTTTGATTACTTTTATATGAATGTGAATTTGCTTGTGCCACAAGTAATAACTCAAAAAAGGTGTATGGAAAAGAAAGAAGCAATGCTAACAAGCATACCAAAATAAGACAAGTGTGCTGAAATGTAATAGCCAGGAAGCAGTGAGCCCTTTTGTTGGTTGGATGTTATAACACTTTCATATTCATTTATGGGCTAAAAGTGGACGATTGCCCAGTATTCAAAGAAATAGTTCTCCAACCCAGGGAAAATGCCATGATTGCCATCATTGTTAAAGTACTGGGGGTTATTAGGAAGGAAAAGCAATTTGACCACAGTGAACTCCAGAAGTATGCTTATAGTGGAAGACCATTGACCAGTGCATCATCTCCAGTTCTTCATAGTTCTCATGCATCATGGTACAGATAGATTTCTCTATGAAAACACCAAAACTTGAAGTTACGTGGGAAACAGGAGCCCTCACATGAGAGAGCTACATCACAGGATCATAGGATCATAGGAAGTTACTAGGCTATTGGCTCTGAGGCCCTTACAAGCCTAGCCATGAATTTAGCCCATGTTCTGACAAGTCAGCACCTGATGCCCCTGTCTAGCAGGGGTCCAGGTGGAATCCCAGGGGTGTATTTTCTGTTCCCCATACAGTTATCCAGGTTACATTTAAAAAGTGTTAATGAGGTTTTCTGCTTGATGTGGAGTGGGAGTCTATTGCACAGAAGGGGTAGTATGTGAGACAAAAATCTGCCCCATCAACAAGTCCTATTGATGTCACAGACCAGGTTGAGGTCACGCGTGTGGGTTACTCAAGTGGAGCTATACTTGCTGATATGCAGCAGTTCCATCAAGGTGGGTTCTAAGATTGCTTTGTATGCCAGACAGAGGTCACTTCTGAGGAGTCTGTAGGAGACTGAATAGAGGGACAGGCTGTTTAGCCTATCTGTGTTGGGTAGATTTTTGAGGCTCTGGATTCTCCTGGTGAGGAACCTCTGGTCTCTCCAGCTGCTGCAATTGCTTTATGAGGTACATGCTGAAAGGGGCATTGTACTCAGTAATGGGCCTTATGAGGGAAGAATACAGGGATGTTATGACCACCTTGTCCTTGGATATGATACCCTTACTAATGAGGTGGGCCATGTAGAAATCTTTTTGTACAACAGAGGTAATATGGTGGTCAAAAGTCAGTTTGCTATAAACCTGGGTGCCCAAGTCCTTCATGACTGACTGCATGCTTACGACCTTGTTATTAATGTGATAATTTGTGGGTATGTCACTCTCCCCAAAAGGGATTATGATGATGCATCTTTGTCATTCAGTTTGAGGCCATGTTCCTGGCATCAGTCATATGTTTGGGGAGACCCGCTTGAAGAATGTCCACATCACTAGGGGAACTGATGACAGCTCCCAGCTTATAGTCATCTGCAAACTTGGCCAGCTATAGCCCACTGGTTTTGGCCTGCACCTCAGAGATGTATATCCCGAATAACAGAGGCCCTACAACTGATCCCTGGGGTACACTGCTCGTTATGGGTCTACTGCTTGAGGTGACTGCCCCTATTTTGATGACATGGGTTCTATCAGTGAGCCAGTTTTCTTCCCATCTGGTAACATAAGGATTGATGTCTAGTTCAGAAAGTTTATCTTTTATACCCGAGTGGAGAATAGTATCAAAGGTGTTGGCCAGACCAAGGTAGGTGGTGTGCACAGTCTTCCCCTTGTCCATGACTTTGATGACTGTCTCAAAGAAGTCGACCAAATTTAACAGACATGACCTAGCATGGTGAAATAGCAGCAGAAATGTACCATCGCCCCTATATGACCCAGCTGGTGAATTTGTAAAAGTAGAGCAGGGAGTATGTAATGATGGGGAGGGCCTTTGTTTGAAAGCAACCACAGTAACATTCTAAGAGTTAATACCTGTCTGTGGCATGGGTGATGCTAGAATGGCCTGCTTCATGGATATCAGCATTCACCTCAGCAACTGGAGCAGATCAGAGGGGGTTAGTATATTATAGGACTGGGGACCAATAGCAATGGATGAAGTCATACTTTGCTGTGGTAGGTTGGATCTCTATGATATGATAATCTAGTTCCTATGACATGGCTTTAAGTGATTCCTCAATAAGCATTCAAGCCAACACAAGTGACAACGAAAGGCAGCAAAGAAAGCGTACTCAGTTATTGAGTAATTAATAGTGTGCATGGCACTTCATATAGCAGGGTTGGGAGGGTGGCCTAATGGTTAAGGTGTTTGCCTTACAAACACAAGATGCAGGGTTTGAGTCTCACAAGGGATAATTGGCTAGACTTAAAATGGCTTGCAAGGGCAGTTAGCTTAGTACTAATCTATGAATCTATGAATGCAAGGGAAGTCATTCATACAAATGAGACTCTAGCATGAAACCAGACTGTTGTTGAGAACACTGTGCTAAATTGGCATGAACAAGAACAATACGTAGACTGACTTTGCTTTGTCATTATATTTGGTCAGTGCAGCATCTGGAAAGCACATATTTTCCTTTTGGAGCTTTTTTATCTTTTTTCTTTGTTTTGGAAAGCAAAGTGATAGCATTTCATCTGAGGTTACTTTATAGGGTGTGAGCATTATAATTATTTTCTTTTACTGCTAGCACGTGTGATTGAATATACTGACAAGTACTGGTCACTAAAAGTTGGGGAATCTGCTTTTTCCCTCAAGGTGCATCTACATCATACTTGATTAGAATAAATACAGAGGTACAGGGCACACTGTTCCACAAACTTAGCGGTCTGTGTAGATGTATGTGTAGAATGCACACACAAATAAATAATTATTCTATGAATAATGTGGCTTATAGGGTACACTTTTAGTGTTTTACTGATTTTGTTTTTCAGAGTGTTGATGTCAGATGATTTTTACTTCATCTGTCTTCATTTTGGTGGTATTCTAACAACTGCCATATACCCCAGTAAAAGGAAGGTTGGTAATAGATGTTAATACAATTATATGAAATGTCCACTTAGGGACAAGATAAATGAATAGGCTGCACTCAAAGTCTAGTTAAAAAGTCACATAATCTCATGAGCTGGAAGCAAACAGAAGAATATAAAATATGTAAGAGGTACACAGAGGATAAAACAAAAAGAAGAGATGCTGTAGCAATATTTATAGCACTGTTGCTGAAGACAGCAAAGTAAATTTGTGCAAAGAGAAAAAGAAGCATTGTGCATCCCAATGAGGGTGGGGAATGGCTACATAATTTGAATAAGGTTACATATAGAACTCCTTTTCATGGTGAGGTATTGTGTAAAAAATGGTAGAAAACATCCACAGAATGACAGAGAAATGGGAGGTATTACAGATGTGACTTGTACACGCAAGTCGTTAAATGGAATACCGTGATTGTAGCCACATATAAAAGCAGGAATACTATTGATCCAAAAATGCCTAACAAACTGAGGTCTTCAAAATGGAAATGTATTAAAATTAATGTTTTCACTACTAATGCATATGACACCAATGTGCCACGTGATTTCATAATCAGCTCGCTAGCTGGCATCCAGATTGCAGTAGTTTACAATACAAAAAATGCAGACACCATAACTATCCATAAATTAAAATTGTTAAGAAGACTCCCAGAAACTGTGTCATCAGCAGATTTAACCATAACTTAAGAAGGCTTGCATCTTCACCACTTGTGTGCTTCTTCTATCAAGACTACTCTATGCAAACTATATATTTACCAAAGTTTCCAAGACTCAGCTACCTAGGCTTAAACTCTTATTTATGCTTTTGATTTTTTCTTCTTTGATGTATGTGTTTTGAAGCTGAGAAACTGGTCAAGTCAAAATCCTAGATATATATTTGAAGGAGTCTGTGACTTTGATCATGAAGTTATTTAGGTCAGAGTAGGGAGATTGGTGAGCCTTTGGGGAGCTCATGGCCATGTCATCAGTGTAGTGGCAAAGAGAAAGTTGGATAAGGTCATAGGGTAGTTCGTTAACAATAGCTGAGAACAGATGGGATGAGATAATGGGCCCGTGAGGCAGCCTTTGAAACCCGGGGTGTGTCTGAGACAACATTACCTGTTTTCATTGAGAAGTGCAATTTTTCAAGAAAGTTTTCGAACCAGGGTAAGGAGTCATTGTCTATGCCATGACACTGTCAGAGAGGTTTGATAGAGGGAGTGGTCCATAATGTAGCAGTCTATAAGGTGACGTTGATGAAAAGGGCTCCAGTGATGTTGCCCTTGTCAGCATTCATCAGGATGTCATCTTTGAGTGACTGAATGACAGTCATGGTGCTTCTGCCTGGCCAGAATCCATGTTACTTGTAGGAGAGCAGCTGATACTGTAGACTATTTTTTAAAGGATTTTACCCAAGTATGGGAGGATGAAAATGGGTAATGTAATAAACCATTTAGAAACAAGTGATCATATGATATTATTTTTCACAAATGATTTCACTGCAAAGTAATGGATTTAAGAGCAGTATACTTTGATAAAAAGTGACATCTCTGTTCAAAAGAGTTCACTCAAACAAAGGTAAGGTCTACGAGCAAAGGGAATATAGACAACTTCCAAAGTAGCAATCAATTTTGTCAAACATATATGCAGTCAGAAAAAAATAATAATAAAACAATGTGATCCACTACTGAGCTGACATCAACTACAGCAAAAATAAACAGAATTCCAAAATGAAGAAAGGAAAGTTAGTCAAATTAGATGAAATATTTTACAAATACATAAGGGATCAAAGAAAGATAACATGATGTTAAATGTAATATAATAATTTAATGTGGGAAGATCGTGGGTACTATATTTCACTTCCTCCTCAAGCTTTCCTGAAAACAGAAGATGATTTATGCCATCTAATCAGTAAATGTAGTCAGGAAAATGAGTCTGATACCATTCTTTCCACATATAAAATGGTCATGAAGTCACTCTAAAAGCTAAAAGAAGTCAAGGAAATGTGACATGATATGCCTGATGAAAGGAAAAGAGTCTGTCCCTCAAATGATAGTATTCAAATCTTTTTGTTTCCACAGAGAGGGCGGTAGGGAGCCCAGCCAAGAAGGACTGGGCCTGCAGAAATTTGGACAAAAATGGTATACCCAGAGAAAACAGTAAGTGAATGTGCAGGAGCAAAAGGAGGAACATATGGCTGGTTTTAAACCTGCAAATAAGGATAACCTGTTGTGCATTTTGTTTGAAAAGGTAAGTACAGAAGTTGAGGTGCGAGCTCCTTGAAACAAACAATAGAAAACAATAAACAGAAGTGGAAAGGCTACAAGGGAAACTGCAAGATTTGAAGGAAGACAGAGCAGTAATTAAAGTTGAGCAGCAGGACTAGATTTACAGAGTACAGGAACTAAGATCCATACTACAAAGACAAAGACAAAAGATAGACGATCTTGAAAATCATTCAATAAGGAGTAACATCAGGATAATTGAAATATGAGAGTGAATGAGCAACAGACAACTGGAGAACATTGTAATGCAGCTATTAGATAAGAAATTTGTGACACCAAAAAATCGAAATACTAACTAAAACTGAGGATACCCAAAGCAGGACAGAGGCAAGCAACAGTAGCAGAAAGCATATGCAGACATGCATCCTTTGCCATAAAAAATGAAATGCTAAGGTAAATTAAATTACTTAAAGTTATCCCATTTGCAAGGATGTTCACAAAGCTTGTTGAGAATAATCAGAAACACTTTATAAGAGAAGGAAGGCTATACTGGAGGTATTAAATGAATGAAGAATGAATGGAAATACCCTGCAATACTGGAATTGCAATAGGCAGATGAATGATCTGGACAATACAACATGCAGTATATTCAAACATTTATACAAGGTATCACAGATATCTAAACAACCAAGGAAGGACAATTCAGAATTGCATGCAAGATCTGAATTGGGAAAGAATCCTTAGATGTAGGAGAGGTGATGCACTGATACTGGGAGGACATATAATGTCAGGTGCTAAAACCCAATAGGGAAGAAGCATGAAGTGCACAGTGGCAGCATGACAACAGTAAAGGAAATGAAAAGAAAGTTAACAAATCACCAAGGCATCTATATGAGATAGTGGAGGAGAAATAAGTGAAACACTTACATCAAACAAAATGTGAAGTAAGAAGCATCTCCCTAGAAAAGTTTAGGGGGGAAAAGGTAGCATAGACAGACTAGGAAGATGCAACCTTTAATGGTTTGGATGATTCACAAGTGAACTGTTGGGCAAATGAGCATCTAAACAAGCTTGATAAAATCTTTATTGATGGATGGCAGTGTTAAAGAAGTGAAAGACAGGACTACATAAGGCCTGAAAGTGAACACAGAAAGACAGAAGCAATAAAGAATTGAATGGAATGGACACTGAAAGGTAGGTAACCATGGAGAGTGTAGGAAGGGAGTATTAAATAAAACAGATCTTTAACATTACCTAGGGAATGTAATATCAAAACTTTACAAACAATGGATGGAGCTGAATCATATTCCAGGGTAATGATGATGAAGGCAGTCAAGGGAAGCTAAATGGCAAGCAGAGCCAGATAATGGTCAAATCGGGGACCTAGGCAGGCTAACGGGCAAGCTGGTCTCCCATACTGCAGTCATTCCAGTATCTCATTACTGTCACCACAGTTACCATAAACACTCTTCAAACCTGTTTGCCTGCAATGATTACAGAGATTTGGATATAATTTAAAATGTATTTCAAATTTTATAGCACAAGCATTGCTAAACAATACAAAGCAGTCTCATGTTAAAAAGGGCTTAGCATGAGCAACAGTAAACTTCTCTTCCCCTGAAGCTCATTTTCATTGAAAATGCATCTGGTTAGTGTTGTAGTAAGGCTACCTTGGGACCCAGGTTGTTTTTAAACCATGGCCCCTGCACACATTTTTGACAATGCACAAATGCATGTGCTCTTTAATTCACAGTCTTGATTGTTTTAAATTATATATTTTTTTGTGTGTAATTCATCATCACTTGTTAACAGTATGGTTTAAATTTGTAGTTTTGAACATTTTTTTCCAGTAAGCAGTGAAACAAAATGTATGAACCAATAATGACAAAGGTACCCATTTCAGAACATTTCAACCATAAAAGGCCACACAATCAGCTGTTATAATCCACTAACATCTGTACTCAGCAATTATAGCCACTTTATCGACTGTGTAAGCATCACATATCTGACTGTGATAAAAATGACTATAGTAAGCTATTTCATTCTGAACTACCCTAATGCACATTAGTCTTGCAAATATGGATTATTGGCTGGATGATGAGAGCATAAAGTATTGTCATCCACAGTGATCTGCCAGACTCCCACCAGCAGTTATAGCCATTTTAGTCTACACTCCTTATTTTCATGAAGAAATACATTGAGGGTACATTATTGGTAGCTTTGGAGAATCTACATGACAGAGCCCTACAATTAGACTACAAGAGCCAGCCATGAGCTGCACAGTTTAAATAGACAGTATTTATAAAAACAAAATAAATATTAACCAACATTAGGTAAAGGTGCATAACCTTTGCAGAAGGAAAAATCATCTAAATAATTCCACAATAAAATAACTGTTACTAATGCAGGGATTGTTGCTGGGAAACAACTTTGCATTCCAGTGCTTCATCTACAAATGCAGTGTCTGCTGCCCTCAAAGAATAAATTACCCATGTTACATTAAAAAGTGTGTGCTAGTGATATTGCTATATCATTTCCTAAATAACACCTGCTATGGAACTGGGAATGGCAGGTAAACAACAACAAAGGTTCATAGTCCCAGTGACCATTAGGGAACATGGCCCAAATTCCCAATTGCTCTAAAGCAATGTCTGGCTAAGTGGCTTGTTCAGTGCAGCATAGTAGTTAAATGAAGGTAGAAATATTCAAACCTTGTGCCCTTGCTACAAGAAGTATCTAATTTAACAAGTCAGAGCTTTAGCCTCCTGAACTAAATGCCAGACTAACATTTTTTAACTAAATGCTGAAATCCTTTATAGTCTGATCTAGGAGCAAAGACTGCATCACAGTGTTATCTAACAATGGCTGTTTAATGAATGTTGAAGATCAGACAGTTCTGATCATCACTTCAGATAATATGACTACATGACCTGACAAATGTCAACCTCTTTGCAGTTACTACAAGCTGTAAAAAAGGTACTGCAAAAATGTATTACTAAAATGCAATATAATTAGACTACTAAAATCTAACATGTTTAGACTATATTATACAATCCAAATCTATTAATTAATTAATTCATTTAGTGCAATGAATTCAGAAAAATAATTAAAGACACTGCTGCAGCAGCTTTTTGTTCAACCCTCAAGTCATACAAGATTTAGAACTATTACTGCACACAACATAGTATTTTTGTGAGGTGGCAGCATACATGCTTGCAGGATAAGAACGTCTCATTTCTGACCTCCCTATGTTTTCTGTCATCAAAAATAGCTATCCCATCTGACATCAATCAGTATAGGTCTGGGTACTTGAATGGGTAATAATGCTGTATAGTTGCATCATAAACCTATAGTTTTAACAGAGTCCGATATTGATAAATGGGGTCCTATGCAAGGTAATAAGTCAGGCCCATGCTAGTCATGACAATACCCCATTCTTTGGATGTCTTTCCTCAATTATCATAAATACTGTTAAAACTTGTAAGTGTACATAATATTTAATTCTCTATTTTTACAGTTATCACTGAGACTTGAATTTTATTTAAAACTTTTATTTAAAATATTATATTAAAAAAACTGGCAGCCATTTTCTAAAAAAAAACAAAACATTCTCACATTGAAAACAGACTTAGCACAAGACACAGTAAACTTCTCCTTCCTTGAAACTCATGTTTCATAAAAATCCATCTGTAAACCCATTAAACTTAAAGAGACATGCTGAGATTCATACTTAATAGCATACAGTGAAGTACTGATTAACGTCTATGCAAAGGGTGCAGGAATTCAAAAGACAAATGATTAACACATTTGCTAAGAGCCTGGGACAGTCAACTGGACCTAAGTGTCTCTTTTCAGGAGTAGCTCAGGAGTGCTCTCTGGTGAAATAAATAGGCAGACTCACACAGAAGACAAGTGAAGGCAGATAAAATCATACCCTGTACTACAGGAAGCAATTCTTTAACAGCTCATAGTCTTGCACATCTGTGCTGAATGCTAAACAAACTTTTGTAGCTCAAACATGCTAAGTTTCATATCTCTGTACCTGCCTGCAAAAAACAAGCTACATTTAAAATCTATTCATAGCTAAAATATTATCATTAAACTCATAGTTTGCCAACAAAAAAAAGAAAGAAGAAGAAGTGGTAGTTAAAGGATATCTAGCAGTTTGGTGTAGAGGACTTTGGCTGTGGACTCTTTGTGTGGCATTTTACGCACACACATACACACACACACACACACACACACACACACACACACACACACACACACACACACACACACACATACACACACACACACACACACACATATCCACCCACATGTTCTTTCATGTAATTTCTGGAGCAAAAATTCATCAACTCAAAGATGTCCATTTCAAATCAGGTATTTGCTGATTTACAAATTAAAAAAGACAAAAAAAAAGAAGAAGAAATTCAACATCCTGATCCCATAAATCGATGCTTAAAGCTCTTCTGGGTATTTGTTGACTTACAACAATGAAATTCAACATCCTATTTGTGTTTTCCTTGTGCAAGTTTCAAAAACACCTGTGCACTAAATTCCCAGATGATGGCAATCATGGATCCAGTCTCATTGGTTTATGAGAAAGGCTGGCAAATATTTTGAAACTGGAGAAATACTCTAAGCAGACCAGACTCCTGTAAATTTCCCAGACATTAAACAGTAGCAATCTGTGTGATATGTTTTAAAGCAAAAGCAATATAGATGTCAGTAATAGCAATAAACATGGTCAAATATTTTTTGTATAAAACAAAAGCAAAATGTCTGAGTTTAACCTAATTTTGCATGGCTGAGACCAGGCCCCCAGGCATTACTGGGCCCAGGCACCTGTCTAGCTCACCTTGTGCTGAATCTGATTCTGGGGGCAAGAATCTAAGGTATACAGTATAATTTTCATGACTACTTCATAATGTGCAATATATTATAGTATACTTAAGTTCAATGTCTAAGTCTTAAAAAACTAAGTAATAATTACCAATGTAACAAATGGGGAAATGGCAATGATTGTATAGGGAACCAAGAGAAAATTAAGGTAAAATAACAACACACAAACAAATATGAAAGAAAGGAATGGTGGTATGTAAGTAGTATGGTAATATAAAACAGCAAAAAAAAAAAAAAAAAAAAAAACGGATCACAACAGAAATGAAGCTCGTGTACAAAGCCAGTGAGCAGCATTGTCAGACAGACCAATGAAAAAGAATGCTGCAATATAAAAAAAGATTGCAACATCAGTGGCATGTTAGTGTGAAGGTCACTGAAAGAGAACAATAAAAGACTTTAAAGGGTCATGTCCAGGGCATACCCATGGACGTGCAAGGTGCCAAAGACAAGAATCCAGATGTTGGAGGTAAGGAGGAGGGGAAGTTAATGTAGGCAGCTGCCAATTAATGCAATATTCAACTCAGATGGTAGATCCACAGGGTGGGTAAGGCCATAGGGCAGCAACTAGGAAAGCAGGGACTGGAAGGCAAAAGTAATGAGGACAATACAATTAATTATGTGAAACATTGAGGGTTTGTCAAATCCTGTGAGATAAATGTGAATATAGGAAATGTTAAGGAAGGTGGAGGAAGAGCATGTCCGATTACAAGAAACAAAACTGAACATGGGGAAAAGATACTGTGTGATGACTACTCCTAGGGAGAAAAGGACAACAAGGCAGGCAAGGAAAATAAGGAGTACAACTGTATGTCATTCACAGCTTCAGCCAGCCATCGAGGAAGTGATACACATGGGATAGGCAGAGGGATGTGACAGGAAAGGGAGGAAGGGGCATGTTAGACAATAAACAAATATATGTACTAAATGGGGATGAAGAAGGATTTTTCAAGAACACCTTGGCTAACTGGGTACAGATAAGAAGAGATGGAATAGAACTAATGTGGGGAGCACTACAGTGTCAACTTAGAACTGGAAAATGACAGGTTCTATGGAGGGACAGAATACAAAAAAAGATGAGAGAAGAGCTAGCTCAAAGAATTAAAGAGGGAAGGTAGCTGGCATTTGGAAGGAAAAGTACCCAAATTACAGAGAATAAATAAAAAATGAGGCAGCTACCCATCTCTAAACAACAGCATGTTCCCAGCATTTAGCTCTGTACATATGCATTGTGAATGTCTCCAAGTATTTTTATTTTTTTCTGACCACTAAACTATTTCTCCTAGGTATCTGTCTATGTATATATTCTTCCTTTAATAATAATCTGCTGGCTGTATTGTAACTGACAACTTTTATTACCTGTATAACCATGTGTTTCTCTTTACTACTATAATTGTATAAACTGTATGTGCTTACTGTATTATGTAATTCTTACTACTTATAATTGGAGCATTTCTCCTTGGCCTCCACTGAAAAAGGACCTGTGTCCAGTCCGACTTTCCCAGTAAACAAATGTTAAATAAATAAATAAAATAAATAAAAATCTTCACAAGAAACAGTTTGGTACTGGTAAGTAGGTTAGATGGGTTCTTAAGTAAGGATCACCTAAAGGAAGTAATGGAAGATATGCAAATACAGGAGCTACAAGTGTCAGATCATGCAACAGTGAGATTTAAAGTAAGTTTGCAGATACAGAAAACAATGAAAAATGGCAATGGCTGGTGGTGGGCTAGTTATAAATGGAAGGAAATACAGTGCAAGGAAACGCTGCGATGACTAATAAAGGAGTCACTGTAGAATGACAGAGATAAACAGGAAAAGTGCTGGTGGGATGGGAATAAGGTCATTTTCAGGCAAAAACTGATGAGCACAGGAAAGAAGACAATGAAATAAGTAAAGGTAACTCAGAAGCAGCAGAGAAAATGCTAGAAGTGGTACAGAAGGACACTGGAAGGAATGAAAGTAGAAGGGAAGTACTACAGATCAGAGAAAAGCAATAAGAATAAGAGTGAGTAAAATTATTATGATGCAAGAAATTCAAGAATGACACCTGAGGGACTACTGGTGAACAGTGGGGAAGGCAGGGGGGGGAAACAGCTAGCCCAGAAATAGACGAAGTAGACAGAGACAAAGACAGGGATATAAAGGATAAGGGAAGGAGATTAAGAATGTTTAGAAGAGGAACAGCTATTCATGAAAAGATTTAAATAATACTGCAAGGAGATTTTCAAGCAACAGGAAAGGAGATAAATCTAAGAATGCAACTGGGAAAGAACGTCAGGAGATATATACTAGACAACAGACAAAGATACAAGCCGAATGCAAGGGTTACATGGGATGAGATAGAAAAAGCAATATACAATATACAAGAGGAAAAATAGAGAGACAATGGATTCTCTCTAGTATTCTTCAAATCAGAAGGGGCGCAATGTGTTAAAGGTCCTAGAGGAGAAATACAAGAGAATACAGGCCGAATATCTAAAAGTATGTTAGTCTGCAACCTATAAACGGACACAAGGGACAAAAGGCTACAGCAAATACAAAAAGGGATAGAAGTCTGGGTCAATAAAGGCAGGGGAAAAGAGTGAGCAAGGGAAAGATGTGAATAGGAAAAGGGAAGAACTGGGGGTTCCAGAATATTCCAACATATGTATTTATATGAAAGATCATTCAATGGATATAAACTAAACAGAATGAGGTTAAGCAAAAGAGAGTATAGGAGGGTGAGACATGAAGAAACTTATTAAAGGACATGAAATGTTTGAAAAACTAGGATGCATGAAGTTGGGTAGATGGGACTTCAAAAGCTATGGGGAGCAAAAGGGTGAGGGGAAAAGGTAAGGAAGAAAATGAAGACGTATTGGAGAAGTGGAATAACTCAAGATGAAGATTTGGTACACAGAGAAAAGAAGTAAGTTAGGGAAAATTTAAAAATGGTGGAGTTAATACAGACATACATAATGCCAGAAGCCCAATTCTGAAGCTACTTGTTACTCATAGCAAAAAATAATGCAGTGAGGGAAACTGGAGAAATGGACAGGCAGGAAAAGATGGCAAAAGGAGAAAGGATGGCACTGTGGAGGAAATGGAAGCAGATAGGGATGTAAAGGACCAAACAGATCTATGGAGTCTTAATGGAAAGATAAGATAAGGTTGAAGAGAGAATAAGAAAGAATTGAGGAAATAAAGAAGGGTGGAACAGAGAGGCACAATACAGTCAGAAGGCAATTCAGGCACATGCAGAAAGTCGATGGAGCTGGAGATCAAAGCCTGCAAATCCTGAATAGATGGAATCTAACCTCCTTGGGATTGGTAAAGGAAGGCAGAAAGGGGGACAGAAGAGGCTGGAGGTGTCAATAGGGGGTGGCAGGAATGATGCACATTTTCTGAGACTGTGGGTGAGCACAAAATGTCTCGAAGCAGGCACAGAGGAATTTGGGCATATATATTTAAAAAGGAAGCAGAATGTATTTGTGAATTCTATACATGGGGTATAAAGAAAGAGGAGAGCATCTGTAAAGAAAGAAAGAGACATGAGCATTATCAGACTGCTGAATACTGAAGTTAAAACCATTAACCAACTAGAAAGGGAAATGGTACAGAATATGAACTATACAAGAAGAAAAAGACATAATAAAAAGACAGTGAGAAAAGATGGCAGAAACTGACTAGAATGAAGAGAGGTGCGAAGGGATAAATGGGAAAGCTACAGAAAGAGGTATTAGAATACTACAAGAGGGAAAGTCACACTAGGAGGAAGGAATGGTTAAACCCAAAATGAAACCGAGAGAGTTTAGAAAAGAGATAGGTTAGGAAATGATGTAGCCAACAGCTGATAGGGACGTGATGCACAGTGCATGAGGATTGCTTAAACTCTAATCTAATGTATGGAGTTAATACAGTTAAGAAAATCTGGTATCTTCCACAAGCAAAGTATATGTTCTCACCTTATTTTGCTCTTGTGCCTACATAAAGGATTCCTTCTTGACGCTATCAGTATGGAAAACAAATGGATACATTTAAGAATTCTTCTGCTTAACACCAGATGGATTAGCCCCTCCAAAAGCTGATTTGAGCCTCAGGATCCCTTGCATAAAACTATGCAAACATTCCATAACACCAAAGCAGGTAAAATATAAGAGGAAGCATAAAGACAATACTGGTAATAAGTTGATAGAAGATCTATTGCTTTAGGAAAAGTGAATAAAAGGACTAGATGCTGATGTAACAAAACAGTTAAAAAAGGCAGTAAGACAGTCAATACTGAAGACAGATCTAGGAGGAAGGAAGTGATAAAAGAGTTTGCCAATGGAATGGAATGTGCCTGTTATGGTGGAGATCTGAGAGCAGTTTGCTTTCCTCCTTCCTGACTATTGGGGTCAGTGATGGGCTATCAAAAGAATAATTAGTAGTATGGAAGGAGGGAAGTGGATTCAAATTTCTTAGGGAAGAATTGTGTCGCAGTTTTGTACCCGGCGGTCCTAAGTAAATGACTGTACTTAGTTGAGGTGGAGTTGGTGGGCTGGTGAACAAAAAGACTAGTGGTACTGTGTCAGTAACACAGACATTGGGAGGCACTACTGAATATTCTTATAAACACCATGGCACACTATTTAATTGAGAAATAAATCATGCTTAGCAGAGGGTGGTGAATAGGAGTATAGCCATTTGAAGGTAATGGGGTTGTATCAAAAACACAATATGAAAGAAATAAAGGAGTCACATTTGAGATCACATATCCAGCAACATGAGTTAGGCATCCTGGTTCTGATGTATTATTGCTCCATATAGTGATAACAGATTATGCATCTGGGGCGCATAACAGATAGCAGGATTGCAACAAGGTTTGGAGACTGAACCAAACAATATATCACATTGTGGTCTATACTTTGAGACACTAATTGCAGGGAAAAGAGTAGATTCATGGTAGGAGTCCCTATCATCTTAAACCTGACAGTTCTGGGGAAATAGTTTAAGTCGAACTTGCAGTACAAAGACTAAGTCCCCTGTGGACTGATGAAGTCTATGCTTTACCTTATCTTAGCCTATCTAAGGAAAGTTGAGCAGTACAGGTATTTGTTACAGAAGTCTTTGTGAAAAAAGTAATCTCTTTTTAAAATGGTTTACTCGGTCATTGGCTTAGAGGAATACATGTTTAACTTGAGTAGATTTTTTTCTGTTAAGAGAAGGCAGATTCATTAGATTTATACCTGCAAACAGTAAGACATTTAAATTATTTAAGAAAAGCTTTAACATACTAAGCATTTGTGCTGCTTTTCCATCTATGAGACTATTGATGTAGGAAGGCTAGACTGGGAAGATCAATAATGCATTTTTATAAATGGAAAAGTTGTTTGCCACAATAAAGGCCCAGATTTGATATTAGAAGCATCTTATTGGTAAACATAACCAAATTCAGGCACATATAAAGGGATTTTATCTGGTGACTATACAGAGGTTCTTACATCATAACAAAAACAATTTTACATAATTTGCAGCACACATAGCTATCGTGAGTAGGCTATTTTTTCTTGTTAGCCAATCTTAAGCAGAACTGGTGTCAAATGTTGAGATCATTCCACATGCTTTGTCAGACCATAGTATGATGCTATTAAAACCATTCTAGAAGCTGGGTGGCAGGTATCTATAAGTTTAGAATTGGACCCATTAATGTTTAAATACCCTAGTATAATTCAAAGTATTAAGGACTATGTGAAATGATATTGGCAAGATTATAATTACATTGCAAGGAGTATAAGTAGATGGGAAACACAAACTAAATATAATTATCTTTATAAGACATCAGGGGAAGGAACATTAAATTGAAATGCAGAAGGAATTAAACACACAAGAGAGATGCTTGGCACAAATTACCAAAGAATATCTGAAGAAAGCCTGAACGAGATAAAGGTTTGAAAGAACGGCATAAAAGTAGATCACAAAATGCAATTCACATATTTAGGCATCTCTGAAATCTTGCTAAAGACCACATTAAATGGAAAAATAAACATATTATACCAGTTTAATGGTAATGTTTGCATTATTGCTGCTAGTGCACATTGCTATGTTATCTTTTGGTTTGACAATTCCTGAACCAATTCTGCAACATTTCATCAAACTGGGCAAATTTCCATTCACGTTATATGACATTAGATCATGTCTTATTAAGTAAGGAACTTATGGGGAGGGAGTATCCTGCTTGCCACCTACTTTAATCAGTGCACGTAATTTTAAATTGTCTAATTTAGATTAAATGGTTAAGAGAATAAATGGGAGTTATTGAATGACATGTCTGTTACTTTGTAGTCTGTCTTGAAAATTGGATTGTTTTTATTGAATTAATCATGTTGCCGTTTTTTTCTGTCATTGGGCGATATGATTATCCAGGTATATTTTGAAATTCCTACATCTGAGATTAATAGTAAAAAAATATTTAATCCCAGAATACAGCCACGTGGAAAACCACAGATAATGCTGTGAAGATGGACATGTTACCCTACCCTCGGACTTCTAACTGTGGTTTGTTCATTGAACTTCATGTGAACTGACATTTAGCATCTTTCCCAGTTATTCCTTTAAGTGGAATTCTTTAGAATGCCTCAAGAAGGTAATGATAAAAATTAAACACTGCCAGCCCTTCAGCAAAGGATTTTTTATTTCATCAAAGAATGACACAAGAGTCAAATGACAAGATCAGAATGCCCTTAATAAACCCATGCTGTACCATGTCTGATGAAAGCAGGCCAACACTCTGTTTTGGATAACATGGATTATTGTTTTGTAAGGGATTTTATCTTGATATTTATTAATGTGATAATTAAATTCATCTAGAGAAACTTTTAAAACAAAAGGGCAAGGGTAGATATGATTTATACTTATAATTTTGAGTTGGTGAATTAATCAGTATGTTTTTGGAAGTTAGGACAAACACACAGTACTTGAATAAAACCGAGACAGGAAAGGGAGAAAATATGAACTCCAAGCAGACCATGATCAGAAGTCAGGATTGAACCCTAGATCTGAGAACTTTTAGGTACAATTGTTAGAAGTGTAGCCATTATGCTGTTAAAACTATCTAGCAGACACTATTGCATCAGATACACATAAGACAATTCATGGTCCGGAGAAGAAAAAATATATAGCATTCTTGAAACACAATCTGTGATTTCTGTTGAAGACAGCTAAATAGACTAAGAGGGCCAAACTATCCTTCTTTGCCATGAAACATACATGCTCATATTCTGCAAATCTATGCATTCTGACAAAATCACTGTTAATTACTATAGTTTTGGAAGTAGCCCAATTATTTCTCTCATAACAATCAATTTATATTATTTTACTTTATCACAGTGTATTGTGCATCCCACCCAAATGTTGTAGTTATTTAATTTTGCTTTTTGTGAACCTTCCGGAATATACAGGTAAACTGAAAACAATATTGCTCCATGGTCAAAAGCCCTTATTCATTGCATTTAATCATAAATTCAGAATTATCAAAATGTAGAGTTTGTGAAGTTTCAAATTATTCACAATTTTCTGTGTAGAAAGCGTTGAATGTATATACAGCTTTATTTCACAGATTTAGTCTGCAAACTATTTATGGGTCATATCAATGGAAAGCAACTGCAAGTGAAGATTGTTATACTGTAGATGTGATCAGATCATTAGGACTTCCTCACACTTGGTCAAGCATAAAGTAGGCATGTTTATACTCATTAATTTTTATTCTTCAATGTTAAGCTGCCTGGTTGCTTTTTAAATAACAAATCACCATTGGTGCTATGTCTATTTGTGTACAAGCAGTGATTACAAGTATTTCTGGCATTTCTTTTTTCTCTTAAGTCATCTGACCATGGAGTTAGTACATATATTAGCAAGATGGATGTGGGAAGAGAAATTCCAAAATATAAATTACATTTTTTATGTTTCATTAAGTTAAAGCTTTGACTATTTTGCTTCATTCATCTGAAATTTTAGTCAACTGAGACTCCAAAAATGTAGAGGAAGCCATTAGCTGTTGTATTATTTTGTAAGCTGTGTGAAAAATAGCATCCACAACACAATGACCACACCAAAATTGCTAAGTGAGCACTTTACCTGACAGAACAAAACATTAATATGCTAATCTTTTTATTCAAATGTAATAGCAGGAATGCAATAAACTGTTTATGGAACAATGCAAACAAATGTGATCCCAGCATTCATTCCATAGTTCACTTACCCTTCAAAGCAATGACCACTTACTTTTAATTCATTCTACAACAGCATACCCTCAGGAGAAGCATTCTACACCACTCACTAATAACACTGAATTTGTCTGTCAATGACAAAGAATAAGGAGAGAAGCTTACCATTCATTGCAAATCACCTACCAGGCTGCCTGTATACCAGCCTGTAGCCCCCCACACACAAACATAAGTCCCACCCAGGCAGGCCTTCTTACGCATGAATATTAGGAAATTCCACAATTAAATCCTTCAGCAGCAAAGAAATTTGAAAATTAAATAAATCCAACCAGGCAAGAGTTACGTGAACTCCACCCTGCTTATACAAAACCAGATCTCTATTTGCAAAAACACATTGATACCTCAAGGCCGTTGTCAAAACTACATTAAAATAATTCAGATCAACAGTTCTTTCATTCAAAAACTGAAACATTAGCTCATTGTGCATAAACAATGCCAACTTTCTCCAAGCCCATCTTGCTGGACATAATAAAACCTTACATTCTCTCTCCAGTACCACTTGGGGGCCCTTTCTCAACTAACCCGTGTTAGATTTACCAAGCCAAAACAGCGGTGCTTCATCTGTTATATACAATATATAACCATGTAGGAGACCCCAAACAGTTTGCTAATCCTGCATGCACCTTCCTTCAAAAAAGCCTATGAAGTAGTGCATCGTACATACAATTCTATAGAAGATGACACCTTGTGTAAACCCTTCAACACAGCTCTCAAATAGCTGCATGCCAATGAATAACGTGCCATCAGCTGATAATTCTCTCACTCTCTTTCTCTTGCACCCAGCCTTTAAACATTATCAAAATTAAGCAACATTTTGTAAAGTCCACCCAACATGCAAGTAGCAGCAGCACTCCAAGCCACTAAGCGAACATGGATCAATCTCACAGAATTATCTAGCTCCCATCTGCACATCAAATACCCTGCATCCTACTTCTCTGACCATGTCTTATCCTGTAAAGGTAACTCACCTATGAGACTTTCAAATGCCAGTAAAGGTGATCTATAGTACTTCTTAGTTGACGTAGCCCATGTCTGCTGAATTAACCACCCTGCTATAGCTTGCCAGTCTCAAAATCCTACACCAACACTGCTATTTGTATCTCTTCTACCACTGGAGCTGTAGCCCAAATCCTGCAAAACTAAAACTGAGACAAACTATCAGCCAAAATGTTGCATTTCCCTGGAATATACTTAGAAGAGAAAGACACATTAATTTTAAAGAGAATGCAAAACCAGCTTTCTCAACAAACACTGAACCATATTAGATTCTGTGGTCTTTTGTTAATAAAACATATTCTACTGCCTCATTGTCTAAAATAAAAAAAACTACTCAATTATTGCTCAACTCTCCCTGCCAAATTACCATTACCACCCAAATAGGCATTATCTCCAGAAACATATCTTTTCTCAACTTCAAAAGTCCAATTCTTAGGCCAAGCTGAAGCAACCACTTTCCTTTAAAATATATCCCCATACCTAAACCCTCTGCTGCATCAGCATATGGCTGCAAATCATAAGATTAAACCAAATATTCAAGATTCAAGACTGCTGAATCTTTCTTAACTCTCTTGTTCACCATAACTGTGATTTGCCTTTTCTTGCCACCCCTTCACAGATTCACCAATGACCAACTAAAAAGCCTATCTGGTCCTATTACTCTGCAGTTTCAGTTTAATAACCCAAGTAACTCCATCCCCTCCTTGACTTTGACTTTTAACTTACCTAACATGCTTCTGATTTTAGTGCATGATTTACTTAGCTTGTCCTCCAGCAACCAAAACAAACTCATAGAAACATCTACAGCTAGGTCCAGGAATGTCAGCACCTTTGCCAGGCCTTCCTGTTTCTCATTTGCGAATGCTACACCTAACTGAATACACAGATACAATAAGAACTGAACAACAACTCGTACCTGCTCTTTCACTTCTGCAGTCAAAAGGAAGATGTCTGAATAATGTACCACCTTTTGACCAGAAACTCTTTCTTTCTCCTTCCACATTCATGTTGTACTAAACTTTTCAAAGGTTGTGCAAGTGTTATCAAAATAAATCTTACCACAAAAGCTCTTCCCTAGCATTGACTAATCTTCTTCATTCATTGGTAATTAACAAAAATAGACTCATTATTTAGCTTAAACAATTAAAGATCAACAAGAATATGGATCATTTTAACTGCATCATCAATCAATGCATACTGAGCTCTAACATCATATGTCATTATATCTGATCATTTAAGAAGGAACCTCAGGAAAAGAAAAGGGATAAATCAAGCAAAATTCACCCATCTTTTTCTCGGTAATTGCTAAATTATTTAGATGGCAAGATAACAGATTCACACCATACTACTGTATCTGTTGAATAGTTTATTATAAGAAACATGTATTGCCAAGCAGTTATACTGTCTGAGTAATTTCAATTCTCTTATAACATAGCTAGAAAAAAGGACTTTGCTTCCCACGAACTGTGTCATGCCTAGGATCAATGCACACTTGATCAAGATGGGTCTGAAGAAGAACATGCAATGTCCAGCTTATATACATTTTTTGGATAGCAGCAGGTATACTTTTAGTGTCTTTGTGGTTTACATGTCTGATTTCTGTTCCTTGTTCTCTTCACATTGACTGGTATGTCTGGATTTTATTTTCTTCATCTCTGCATCTGGAGTCTGACAAAAAGGTCTTTTTTATTTCCTTTTGAAATGAGAAAATGGCTTAACAACTTCCTTCTTGTATGCTGCAATTTTTCATAACAGGATGTCATTTATCATAACAGTTTAAGCCCACAACCACATGTATTCACTGATAAGATAAGCTAAGCATGTCTTTATATATTTCCGTGAACTGGCTATGAACCACATGTATCTACTAAAAAGCCAAACTAAGCATGGTTTAATACTTGTCTATGAAATTGCTCTAAGAGGTGTTAAACTGTCACTTAGCTGCTATGTTAAGCACGTGTACTTTCCATATCTATTTTTAACTTTGCAGTTAAGGCCTTGCATGTGACATTTCTGCATTTAGAAAAAGAACAATTCTTTTTACATTATTTCAAACCTTGCATTAGAAGCAACATTTTCCTTTATATTATTGCTTTGGGGAAAATAATTTACTTTAAATAATATCTATCAATCCCCCTTTTTGTTTTAATTATGCCAAAGAAAATGCAATCTACATAAACATGTGATCCTTTGTACTTAATACAGTTTCTTCGATGTTAATGACAGTTACTTGATTAATAGTTTTATTAATATAGATTTCAACACACATACAAATCATCATAGAAAAAAAGATAATGACAATGAAGGCAATCAATGCCATGATGATAGTACGCCACCACCCAGAAAACAGTCCACTTACCCAATTGGAAGACTATGTACTCCATGTTTTCTTGGATTTTAACGAAAGCTCAGCAATTCTCTCTAAATGTTGCTGTATAGATTCTGACTTATCAGGAAAAAATGTGCAGCACTCCACTCCTACCAGAGCACATACCCCCCCCCCTCCAGGTTAGCAAGCAAATAATCCAAAGCCATCCTGTTCTGGAGGACCATCATCCTCATTGCTACCATCTCATCTGTTATATCTGAGATAGTTCCATAGGTTGCATTTGCTAGTACCTCCATCAGCTTTGCAACTTTCCATAATTCCCATATGGCCTTAGTGGCACCATACCAGAGAAAGATCCCAGCTCCTGAAATAACACCATCTCCTAAGTCCAACTGTTTTATATCTTCCCCAATTTTGGAAAGACTATCATGGACCTCCACCTTTTTCTTGTAATTTCTTACTGTGTCCTCTGGTAATGTGTGTATAATTCTCATCATTGGAACTGCATATCCTATGTAACAGGATCCCCACCATCCTATTGGTATCCATTTGAAAACATTCTTTCCACATATGAAAAAGAACCCTTCTGCAATAACTGTGACATTCTCTTGGTCTGCTGAATTAGTCATGGCATCACTCCTGAAGAAGTTTTCTTCCTCAAAAGAACTGTTATGTGTTAGCTCCCATGCTGTTTTTATTTCATTGACCTGCCCATGATACTCAAGCTTGGTGCCTAATCAGTAATTGTGTAGAGTGATGGAATAGGTACAATTACTAATACCAACCCTAATTGTTTCTTTCTTTTGAAAGCAGAGTATCACTCCTTCTGTTTCCATCAACTGTAAATGTTCTTTTATGGCCAATTTTCTTACAACTCTATTCTTATAAGACCCTTTGAACATAAATCTTGTATCTGTAACCTTTACAGGGGCTGCATGTAATGGCATTTCCCCTCTGTAAGGAATATGGCTACAAACCCAACAATTTGACTTATTATGTGCCTTTGCAAACACATTTTGCATGTCCAAAAATGCATTGAAATCAGGTATCCAATCCTGATGTTATTGTTCTCACGATTTGTTAAACCCAAGTATCTCTCGCCATTTCGTATATTTTTTCTTTGTAATTTTCTTATTATCATCTCTTTTTTGGATTGTTTTGTCCTGTCCATTACAGCTCTATTATAAACAATATAAATAATGGCATCATAATGCATATGACTTTTAACATGCACCCCCAAATCTTGAATTTCTATCAGGTCTAGTCTCTTCTGTATTTTCTGGTCTCTTTCCAAATGGGAATATCAGCATCTAGAAACAAATTTAAACAGAATGTTACTTTCCTATCACTGTTTTGAGTTTTATTAACTTACACTGATCTCTATGAACCAATATGAACCAATATGGTGTGTTGCTTTTGCTTGGATGTCCCATTTTGTGGGATTAGTTTTTTTCCTTATTTACCTTTTGTACTCTGTATACTAACAGCCCCATCTGTTCTGTCATCTGCTAGGGACCCTGCCAGTTACATCCCATGGTCCCCCTTTCTGGAAGTTTTTTTTTAAACACCTTGTCTCTACACTGTAGCTTCATTTCCTTGGTAAGCACTAGTATTTCCTTCCACAGATGGTAAGCCTGTTCTCTGGCTATTGTGTTATATACCCCTTGTATATATTTTAACTATTTTTGATGTTTTACTGTTGTCAGTAGCAGTCGATTATCCACCGTTTCTGGGTCACAAGGAAGTGTGAGGGGCATTTTCCTCCCTGTCATGACCTCAAAAGGTGAAATTCCTGTTTTGCTGTTAGATGAAGCCCTAATGCCCAATAGAATACCTGGCAAATATCTCACCCAGTCCTTGCCTTTTTCCAAACATGCCTTTTTTAACATATCTTTGATTGTTCAGGTCATCCTTTCCAACAGTTCCGTTGGACTGTGGATGGTACGGAACATGAAACCCTGTGCTGAATCCCCAACAATCTGGACAAATGCCACATTATTTGGCTTGTAAACTGGGGTACATTATCTGATTCTATGACCTGAGGCCATCTGCAGTGGACAAAAATGTTTTTCCATAATGCCTCTGCTGTAGCTTTAGCTGTCATACTTTTAGTGGGAATTTCTTCTACCCATTTTGAAGAAACACCAACCACCACTAACAGATATCTGAATCTCCCTTTTGCAGCTGGAAGCAGTCCTGCATAATCTACCTTTATAGTGTACCATGGCCCATCTGCTACCAGTACTCTATGTAATTGAGGTTTCTTTGCGTTTGCATTAGTTTGTAGACAAACCAAACATTGCTCTATCACTGTCTTACACAGTGTTTTTAGACATGGATTCCACATATTTTGTTTCACTATACTCCATAGCTTTTTTGTACCTATGTGGCCTAAAATCTTTTGATTGTATTTGACCAACTGTCTAACTATATCTCCTGGGATATATGGTACTTTTTTCCTGACTGACATTGGATAGACAAATCCTGTGTGTTTGGCATCCCTTTCCCGTATACACCTGTCCAATTCTTCGGGGATCCCTTTTTGTTTTTGAAGAGCCACTAAATCCTATATTTCTACAGGTATTGCTTATTCTAACTGACATTACCTTGCTCAAAATACTTATGTAGGTATAGACATTCACCCATTTCTGCTGCGTGTTTTGCTTTGGCATCCACCAAGGCATTTCCACTAGCCAGTTCTGTGTCACTTTTTTGATGTGCTTTAATTTTTACAATACTAAACTTTTCCTGTAAATTGTTCGGGTAATCAATGTCCATAACTCCCATAATACTGAGGCATGTTTTAGGGGGTTGCCAACACTGTCAAAAAATCCCCTTCTGGCACAAACTGCCATGTGTAAATGTAAAGAATTTACCACATAGGCACTGTCACAGTAAATACGGACAGGTTCAAAATGTTAAATAATTTGAATCCGCTTTCATCTACTAACTTCTTCAAAATATAGTATACTCTAACAAATCCCTTAATATAGTACAAAATCAAACATTTAACCCTTAATTGGTACCTATCTAAGAAATCAAGTTAAAAAATACATACTAAAAACAACCACGATATAAAAAAACATACCTTAATATTAGTAGTCACATTTTAATCCCTGTTGTCTTAAACATTTAATATTCACATTTTCACTTAAACCTGGGGCTCTGTAAGTACATAATTTAATTTGCCACTTTGCTTCAATGGTTTTTAATTTGTTCTTAAAATTCCCTCCCCTCGAATCTACTGGAATATGTTCTAGTACTGAAAAAAAAAAAACTTTTTATAGTTGAAACAACTAATTGAATGTTTAAATAAGGCATTATTATTGTCTTTGGTCTTGATGCTGTACAAATATTCCTTAATACGCTTTTCTAAATTGTGAGTTGTCATACCTACATAAAAACTGGGACATCCAGAAAATAAAGCTATATAAATCAGCCCTGTAGTTTTACATGTACTGTATATCTTTCTTTTAAATATATATTGAAACCAAGGTTTTTTTATAAAAATGTGATTGGTAACATAAATAAACTGACAAACCTTACTTGCACTACACTTATACATACCATTTTTTCCTATACGTACCAAATCAATGCCTGTATCTGATTTTTCTAATACATTTTTAAACCATTTAGTTTTATAAAACACAAAATTGGGATGGTCACCTAACAACTTTTACAGGTTTGGGTTACCCTGTAGTATTTTCCAATTATTACATATCATTTTTTTATGATGTTTGAATCTACAGACATGTCTAATTTAAATGTTAATTTCCTTTTTTTCTTTGTTTTTATTTTCATTCATAATATTTGGAGTGTAACCTCCTTGTAAAATAGCTTTAAAATATGACTCTCACTTCTCATAAATTTATAAAGCTACTCAGTATAATAAATACTCATCAAATCCTCTATCTTTAAACATGTCAATTACTGTAACTACTTCTTTTAAAAAAGTCAATATCTCATATGGTCATCCTAGATGCACCTATGAATTGTCCCCTAGGAATGTTGTTTTTTATGAAATTATTGTGTCCACCTTTATAATGTAGGTAGTTTTTGGAAAATGTTTGTTTCCTAAAAATTTCACTATTAATGTCTTTACTCTTAATGTCCCAACTCAAGGTCTACATCAAGAAGTGTATATGCCACCCAAAACCACTAATCTTAAATTTTAAATAAACAGATGTCTTATTTAACTCAGTCATAAACGTTGTTAAATCATCCTTCGTTAAATCAGCAATAAAAAGCAGGTCATCGACAAAACATTTATACATTGTGATATGTTCCATTATGGAACTCTTAGCTAATATTTACCACATAGGCACAGTCACTAATATTGACAGATTCAAAATGTTCTAAAACATACGTCACTGCTTCTAATTCTTCCCTTTGGGCTGACATATAACCTGACAATTTCTTCAGAATAGGTTTCTGGCAATCTCCTGGTATTACCACAAATCCCGTCAAATATTTCCCATCTTTCCAAAATCTCTCCCAATCTACATAGACCGTGGGTAAACTGCTTTGAAAATGTGCAATTAAAGGTGAGGCTTCTGGGCACTCTAAATTCTGGACACAATTATGAGCTTTTCCATCATAATTGACAAGATTTGAAAGATAATACTTGACTCCTGTCTGTATTTGCACATTCTTGGTACTGAATAGAGTCATCCATTTTGCAAAAATGGTCTGACGCAACCTTTCTGTGATTTTATTCATTTCTGTGGAATTTAGTAGAACCTTAACAGACTCACTTCCCTGAAGCCAACATTGTGGGAGAACTGCAGAAATGGACTCATTCCCTGCAGCTGCCTCTAAGATGAAACTTTGCTTAACATCAGGTGCTACTAGTTCAGTGGCCTTTAACAATTGTTTCTTTAAGAGTTCAAAAGCCTCTTCCTCCTTCTGTCTCCATTTCAAATGTGGTTCCTCCTTTTGATCAACTAAATTTTATATAGCGGCACTGCAGCTGCTGCGTAATCTTCTATGAACTCTGTTACAGTTCATAATCCCTAGGAATTTATGCAACTTAGAAATGATCAATGGCTGAGGCAATTCCAAAATTCCTTTTACTCTCTCCTTACAAGGAGATCTTCCAGTGAGATGGACTATTGTTCCCAAAAACTTCAATTCTTGTGAAAAGACTTGGACCTTTTTACTGTTAGCTTTGAATCCTGTATCGTGTAGTATATTTAAAACTTTCTTAAAGACTTTTACTGCTGTTCGACCATTTCTGATTGAATGAAGACATCATCAATGCAATGAATAACATTGTAATCTGTCTCTAAGGGTTTCAAAATTTACCATACAACTTGGTGAAACTTTACAGGGCTGTTTTGAAACCCCTGGCAATTGCGTCATTACATACTGTTGATTGTCAAAGGTAAAAGCAAACCATTGCCAATCTTTCTTTTGTAAAGGGACTGCAAAAAAATCCATTAGCTAAATCAATGACTGTGAACCATTTACTTTGAGGTTTTATTCTTGCTGTCAATTACAGCACCCCTGAACCAAATGCATGCAAGGGGTCATGTATTGATGAACTTTATGTAAATCAATGACTAATCTGTAACTCCCATTTTTCTTTTTCACTGGCCAAATTGGCAAATTTGTGGGATTATGACCTTTCTGTATTATGCCTGCCCACTCCCATTCTTCTATACACCTTTTCATATCCTTTTCTGCCTCTTTGGGAATTGGATATTGCTTGTGAAATGGTGGAATGTAATCACTGTGGTTACCTACGCTGACCTGCACTTCTAATTTGCCACAATCCATCTTTGATGTAGCCCACAGGACTAAAATTGCTGTTTAATTTTTTCCCATTTGTCCTGCATTACTGAGTGTCCTTTGCCAGTGTCTTTTTTGTACGTGTCTATATCTATCAGAAAACAGGAAATTGTTCGACAGTATTAGGTCTGTGATCTTTACTGGTGGTCCACAAAACATTGTTAGTAACGTCAATTACTATTCCCAGTTTACCTAAGATATCTACCCTGAGAATTGTTGTTCCACAACTGGAACTCATAAGAAATGTACCCTCCACTGGAGTTCCATTTTCTTTGAAACACATCTTAAAGGGTTTGTTAGCCACTGCCATACAAGGACTGCCATCAAAGCCTTGAATATGGGATTGCTTTAATGGATTAGTAGACAAATGTCTGTTAGTGACTGAGACTACTGTTTATTCAAACATCCTTCCATAATGTCCCCTCAACTCATACATCCACTAATGGATGTCCTAACTTTCCGTGTTTGAAAGTAGTCAGAAAGGTTACTTGGGAGGGGGCCACACCCCTAATCAGAATCGAATTTGCTTTGATCAATCATTCTAGGCATGTCTCTAATTACACAGGCATTATGTTCTGTTCCTCATTGACTGTTTATGTCATCAATGTCTAGAGTGTAATTTGTACTTTCTGCTTCATGCTTTATTTCCTGACCCATGCTATATGAACGATTATATGGTGGATTTTATGTATATTCTACAGGACATACTTTACTTTCCCCTGAATCAATCAGATTTTGATCCTTTGTTGATCATCATTTCTGCCTTTCATTTCTTGATTCTGTTGCCTAGGTCTATACTTAGAAAAATCAACGTTTTCTGCATATGCACCTTTTTGTATTTGACTTGCTTTCCATCATGTATAATATGGGCAGTCTTGTTTAATATGACCTATATATTTGCAAGAAAAACATACCATTTGTTTTCCAGAATCCCCTTGTATATTCACCCTTACCATTGCCGGAGCAGAAGCTACTCCTGGTTCTACTTTCCTTTCATCAAACCACCTACTGCGTCCTCTTCCTTTTCCAATGAAATCAACACTTTGTTCACCCATGAAGCAAAAAATGTAGTGTGTGTACAAATTTCCATCATCCCCCATTGCCTTGCCTCATATGAGTTTTTGAACCACTTCCTCTGAGGTCTTAGACCCTATTTCAAGAATGTATTTAATGTCACCGATACCCCTTTTACTTGTTTTAAAAAATGTGTATCACTAACTTTTGTATATCTGGTACTTTCATCTGGTCATCATCCTTACCATAGACAACCTGAAAAGCTAACTTAAAATCGTCAACCTGTTCCATCAATTTGCCTGAAATGGTAATTTTAAAATAATCAAGTAATTCAGCCATCAGAGGCTATGAGAGTGTATGCTAAAAGAGTGTATGCTTTAAGAATAGCTGCCATACAAGCTGTCCTACAGTCTAGAGAACATTTTTCAGTCTCTATATATGACTTTAGACATTTGGGAATAAATGCAAACAAAACATTTACACAGAGCATCATTCCAAGTGGATCCCACAGTGTATGTCAGCCTTTCTTCAAGTGACAACACATTGAAACAAATTACTTTTTTGTCTTGCCACTGAGGGAGAGTATGCAATAATCGAGACTGCTGATAAATATTGGCTGGAGAAATAATTGCCATTCCCACCAACCCATGTACAATATCAATCTGTGTATTTTGTGCCCTTAATAAATCTTGTTGCATTCTTTCCAATTGCAGTTTTAAATCAACAAATTTGTCTTGTAAAGTTTGAATGGTACTTTGAGCCTCTGCCTCAAGGTGGCATCGTTGTTCCAGACTTGTGTCGCTAGACAGTTTTCAAAAAGCTGTCAGTGTTTATGTTAAAATCTTAATAGTATATCTTACTATTTAGGGTGGCCGCGGTGGTGCAGCAGTCAGCGTTGCTACCTCACAGCAAGATGTTCTCCGGTTTGATCTTCAGCTGGGATGCCTTCTGTGCGGAGTCTGCATGTCCTCCCTGTGGTCACGTGGGATTCATCCGGGTGCTCCGGTTTCATCCCAAAGACATGCTGTAGGTGGATTGAACACTCTAAATTGGCCCTAGGCATGAGTGTGTGTGTGTGTGTGTTTGTGTGTGTGTGTGTGTGTGTGTGTGTGTGTGTGTGTGTGTGTGTGTGTGTGTGTGTGTGTGTGTGCCTTCTGTGGAAGGGTGAGTGCCGGGCTGACAACTCAACACTGTAAAACTCCACTGCCAATCATGAGTGGACAGGTGATCTGCTGTGGCAACCCCTAACCGGGAAAAGCCGAAAGAAGACGTATATCTTAGTATTTCAGAAATTTCTTTCTGTGCTTTTTTGACATGACTTCTGTAAATTTGATTAATATTTTGTAATTCCTCATTCCTTCTTTTTTCAGCAAAAATCTTGTTGTGGATATTATTCCACTGATGACAATAGTCATCATACATTTTTTGTCAAATCATGAGATAGTAAAGTCTCAAAACATTGAATAAAATCATCTATAGATTTTATCATATCTGACAAGGATATGGCTGCAGAAGAACTATTTAACTGTTCTTTATCTGAAGAAATATTAACAAAAGAATTAAGCATATCCTGTGTCAAAATAGGATATACTTTATTATATGGCTTACATACTAGACTCTTGGATATGGCAGACATAACTGTGGAAATTTACTGCTGGATAAAAAAACATTCTTCCTCAACTATTTTACACTTTCCTATGTATTGATCATAAACATATATCCATTTACAAAGACAAACTTTGTCAAATTTTTGAATATTACAAATACCAGATTTACATTTAACTTCTGACATAGAAGACTCAAACTAAAGACACCAGACTTTGGCATATCATGTGAATCTATTTCTACTGAATGTGGGCATTTTAAACTTAAGTCTTTAATGGGATCCATGTTATAACTGCGAAGAATTTATCATATGTTTTGTAGACAAGTAGCAGGTGATCAGGCTGAATTCACTCTGAAGAAATGGTCTCCTTCAACAGAAGAATTGATAGTGAAATGTCTGTGGACAATTACAGAGATGAAACTCAGATTTCACCAATAAGAAGCATCTGAAACTGTTGACCTGTTAAACTTGATGTAGAAATTATGGCACCAAATGACCAATACATGTTGGTAACAGATGTATAAGGTCACAATCGAGCTGGGTCACCACAGTTAAATTATTTAGATGGCAAAATAACAGAGTCATACAGTACTACTGTAAACATTGCAAGAAACATGTATTGCCAAGCAGTTATAGTGTCTGAGTTATTTTAATTCTCTTATAACATAGCTGGAAAAAAGGTCTTTGCTTTTCATGAATTGTGTTGTGCCTAGGATCAATGAACACTTGATCAAGACAGCTGTGAAGAAGAGCAAGCAATGTCCAGCTTATATACATTTTTGGATAGCAGCAGGTATATTTTTTGTGCCTTTGTGGTTTATGTCCGATTTCTTTTCTGTGTTATCTTTGTATTGGTTGGGGTCTGGATTTTATGTTCTTCATCTCTGCATCTGGAGGCTCACTAAAGGTCTTTGTCATTTCCTCTTGAAATGTCAAATGTCTTAACAACTTGCTTCTTTGTATGCTCCAGTTTATCATAACAGGATGCCCTTTACTGTAGCAGTGTAAGCCCACAACCACATGTATTCACTGATAAGCTAAACTAAGCATGTTTTTATACTTTTTCCATGAAATGGATCTAAACCACATGCATCTACTGAAAAGCCAAAATAAGCATATTTTTATACTTTTCTATGGAATTGCTCTAGCAGGTGTTAAACTGTCGCATAGTAAGCTGCTGTGCTAAGCACATGTACTTTCCATATCTATTTTTACATTTGCAGTTCAAGCCTTGCATGTTACATTTCTGCATTTAGAAAAAGAACATTTCTTTTTAGATTATTTCAGACCTTGCATTAGAAGCACACATTTTCCTTTACATTATTGCTTTGAGGAAAATAATTTACTTTAAATAATATCTATCAGTAATGAAATCCAAAAGTTAAATCCAAAATATCTGAAATGTGAGAAAACCGGAGGATTTAAAACCCTGTCTGCTCTCAGCTCTTAATCCAAGAATGCCTGAACAATATCCTTCTTATCCTTGACATTGCAAGTTATTCCAAGTCTGAGTACATCATGAAACTGCATCAGCAATTGAAAACGTCTCTTGTAAAGTCCCATACTAACTCTTTAGCTATCTCTTTATAAGGATAGTTTTCCAACCTGATCATCAGTCAGACAATTCTGATAGGGAACAGAATGGCCAGTCTCCTGATCCCTTCCCCAAAGGGTGACTGATCACTCATACTTGTGAAACTTTCTCCCTACACTCGCCTCCTCTGACAGTCCCACTTTTTTAATCTCTTGTAGTGTTTGAGTGACCATGACCCCTTGTACTGCCTCTTTCTGCCAATTCACCTCACTATGTTGGCAGCTGCAAAATGAAGAGATGCATGCAAACTTGCATTCTGCTCAATTGCATATGCCAATTCTAAAGGTCCAAGAAGTCTTAGCTATTCACTCCTTCATGCTGGACTGCTTTCGTTAGGCCCCCTATACTATTGCTCATGATCCCTAACCAAGTATCCACATGTCTACACTTCAAATAATGAAACCTGTCCTTCATCTTTAGTTTCCTGATGTACTGCTTATACCATAATCACACATTCTTTCTTCTTAAATGTTGAGCATCCCTAATCATCAAGAACTATGCCAGTAAGGGAAGACCTTGTGTGAGGCCTTTTTCCAGTACAATACATATGAAGTACTCAAAACCCAGTACCTATATATCAAAGAGCGAATTTAAAATGTGTCTGGTCTTCTTCTTCTTCCTAAAGCAGATGGGATGGCTATGAGGTTCTTAGATCCAGGAGACTCTGTCTCAGTGATGCACAGAACCCCAGCTGCATCAGTTTTGTTCAAACATGTCTACAAACTCCCTCTACCATATATTTTCTGTGGGACTATATACTTATTTAAACATTTATTTACCGGGGAAGTCTGACTGGGCTAGTTCCCCATTTTCAGCAGAGGTCTGGGGAGAAAAGCTCCACAGAAAAAAACACAATAGTACAGATCAGCAAACATTTTTACAGAATAAAAAATATTCAGAAAAATTTTACAGTATATAAACTATACAGAACATGAAGAAGGCAATGCTATACAAGAAATAGTATTCACTAATGTTTTTCTACTTGCATACAAAACTCAATAAAAAATATATATAAATGTTAGAGTAGTAAGGTGGAGAAGAGAAACAAAAGTTCAACATATCTTGACTACTTTCTAGACAGCATTAGAACCACTACTGACTCAGGGATTGATTACTCTGGCCCTGCTGACCATTATCAGCCATTTCTGCCCCTATGTATGCAAATGTATTTATGGGATACTTTGTGGATTTATATCTTTATAAAAATTATTTTTTTAAAAGGTGTGTTGTTAAATATTTCGATTTATAGATGATTTGATTTTTATTTGTAAAGGGGGTGATGAAAAAGTTGCAGAATTTCTTGAGGCTATGCATAGAAATAGATTTGGTATTTGATTTGATGGTGTACAGAAAGTTAATAAGGTAAATTATTTGGATATAACAATTGAAGGTATGAGTAATTGTACTATAAAAATAAGAATATATAGGAAATGTAATCATTACGACCACATTTCACACGGTGAGAGTTGTCACCCCCCCCCCACACACTTTAGAATCTATACCCTATGGGTAATTTTTGAGAATTGATAGATTACGTAGTGATAAAGTAGAATGTCAACAGGAAATGGATAGCACAATTGCAATGTTTTAAAAGAGAAGTTCTGATAGCGAGTTAATAATGGAAAGAGTTAGGAAAGTAAAAAGGGACAATTTTCATCAGATAAGAAAGAAAAATGGTTAAAATATGGCCTATAATAATGTTATGTCAGATTGTATTTATTTTCTTACTAAATATTCTTTATTTTTGGATAAGCAGACAAGTTTGGTTAAATATTTTTGGAACATTTTAAAAAGAGACCTTAATCTTGACTTTGTGTATAGTATTAAATTAAGATTCTCTTATAAGAGAGGGAGAAATATAAAAGATTTTCTGGTACATGGGAGTTTTTGTATGACAGTTGTGAAAAGTATTCATGGTGAGGTGCAACAGGGTACTTTTTCACATGGGAAATGTGCAGGATGTCCATTTGTGGCTAGAAGTTTTGATAGAATTAATGGTGTTAGGTATAAAACATAGGGACTGTATATTTGTGAGACTGACAAGGGTGATATATGGACTTAAATGTCCATGTGGCAAGTTTTATGTAGATGAAAGCAAAAGGAGTTTTTTTTGCTAGAGTTAAAGAACATGTTAGGGACATTAAAAAATCCAGAGAAGTAAGACTGGTGGCTATATACTTTCAACAGTTTCACAATAAAGATCCATCTGGGTGGCAGGCAACTGTTTTAGAGCAAGTTCAAAGTGAATATTTATCTCCTGATGATGTTTAAAATAGGTTACATAAAAAAATAATCTATTTTTATTTTAAAATGTCATACTCTTTTCCCTGTTGGGTTGAATAGGTAGTGTCATTGGAAATGTTTTTTATAGTGGGGATTTTTTAATTATATTGTTCATTTGGTTAATTGTCAATTTACATTTTTGTAATTTATTTATTGCATGTAATGTATATCTATATATATATGTATATATATATATATATATATATATATATATATATATATATATATATATATGAGCGCTACAGAATCCTGAAAGCCCAAAATCCTGAAGCCCAAAATCCTGAAAGTTCAAAGTACTGAAAATTCAAAATACTGAAAACTCAAAATCCTGAATACACACAGGATACCAACACTTACTATATTCCAGCACAAGTACATACAGAAACAAATAAAACACAAATATTACTATTCTCCAAGTATAAGCAAAAAGCGGGGCAAGCCCCCCTGCACCCCCCATGTAGGGGGCTGCGGCCCCCACACCCCCTGCTACTTAAATATATCAACTCCAAGATTGCACTTAGTATAGTGAAGTGCAATCTCGGAGATGATATATTTAAGCTGTAGGGGGTGTTGCGGGTGCAGGGGGGCTTGCCCCTCTGCATATAGTTGAAGGGTAATTTGTTTCTGTATGCACTTGTGCTGGATTATAGTAAGTGTTGGTATCCTGTGTGTTTTCAGGATTTTGAGTTTTCAGTATTTTGAACTTTCAGTATTTTGAAGTCTCAGAATTTTGGTCTTCAGGATTTTGGGCTTTCAGGATTCACTTTAGATGCTCGAAATACTGAAATGTCAAAATTCAGTATTTTGAGCCCATAAAGTAGAATTCTGAAAAGAGTGAAGGCTCAGAAGCACGAATTTCAAAACCTCGAATACTGTAGGTTTTGAATTTCAAGCTTTTGAGGTTCTGCTGTGGTTATGGATTGAGTTAAATGTGTGTGTGTGTGTGTTAAGGGGTTTGGGTAGGGGCTGTGGTATGTGTTAGTGTGTTTTGTTGCTGTGATATGTGTGTGTCCGAGCAGAATGCAGCTTGTGAAGTGGTTTTGTGTGTGTGTTTGTGTGTAGTGTGACCTCAGAGTTAAAATATTTAAGTAGGGGTGTGGGGGGGGCACAGCATAGTAGAGAGCTTGTGTTTGTGTGGGGGGAGGATGGTGTGTGTGTGTGTACTAGTAGCGTGAAATTCAAAATCTCCGGTGTGCGAGATTTTGAATTTCGCACTTCTGAGTTTTCTATGTTTCAAAAATTTGACTTTATAGCTATGAAATACTGAATTTTGACATTTCAGTATTTCAAGGATATAAACTGAATCCATGTATATATGTATATATATATATATATATATATATATATATATATATATATATATATATGTAAAGAGATAATGGAATTGCGTGAATTATACTCTGAAAAGGCTGTATTTGGCCGAGCCAATTCAGACTGTTTTTTTATTTTTTATTAAAGTGTTCTTCCCTTTATCGATGATCATTAAGCTTTTTTGTTGGTTTTGGCCCTGATACTTCAGTTTCGTTTAGTGGTTATACAAACATTACATAAATGTCAGAGTAGTAACGTGGAGAAGAGAAACAAAAGTTCAACATACTTTGACTACTTTCTAAAAAGTATTAGAATCACTGCTGACTCAGGGATTGGTTACTCTGGCTCTGATGACCATTATCGGCCAAACCTAAATGCTCAAAGGGCAACAGAAGAACATCTATCCACAATCTGATGTATACAGTCTGCCAGCTAGTTGTGCCTAGTCTCTGGCATGCAAATACCCCTCACTTGACATGTCTTGCTCTGGAAAATGTAACTTCAGAAACTTCACAAACTCAGCGTATGTGTCTGCCTCATCTAGACTTTGCAACAATGAAAATAGAAAATCATTAACCTTAAGACCACCTCCTGTTTTACCTTGTATGTTTTTAATGCAATCATTACCTGTTGTGGTTTGTGGTTTCTTTAACAGAGCAGCTGATACCATTACTGGTTCCTTGCCGGCCCTTCTTTACTTGACGCTTCAGTCTCACTTTTTCTGCACAGGTCTCAGGAACTACCCTCGTCCAACATCCACTCAACTGCTTCGCTGTTGCTGCTATCTTGTCCTAATGCTGCTGGCACATGAAAAAATGTATTTGCATAAAAAGTAGTAGCCTCCCAGCTCTTCCACTACTTGGCATCAGATAACATCTTGCAGAAAAAAGAAAAAAAAAAAAAAACAGAACATGAGTTCCAAAAGATCAATTTTGCAAATTTTTGGAAACCAAACATCTGTACAAACCAGTTTGATCCATAAAAACTAATTGTAAACTCACTTTAAAGCAGGAATGGAAGAGGTTAATCACTTTAGTCCCTTCATGGAACTTTATAAAAACAAAATTAAAGAAGTTTTAATTTAAATGTGGCACTTTATATAACAACTAGTTTAATTCAAATCTTAAAGAGAAATCAACCACATTTGGTTCCCCTGAGCCCCAAATATAGCAAAACCTAAAATATATAAAATACATTGACTATATAAAAATCCTATATATTAAAAAAATTGTGAATGTAAAGAAACTGAGTGCATAAAAGTTTTTATATGTGCTTATTCATATATTCATCTAGTTTTGTATAAAACACATAAAATTAATTTCATTTTAAAGTGAGAGCATGATCTAAGTAAATAGGAAACATATCTTATTATATAAAATTATTCATTATTATAATTTAGCAACACTTTTCTAACACTGGAATTATTGACATATGATCATTCAAACCAGGATAGGTGCAAGCATGCAAATGGATTTACCATAACGGTTTATGATATTCTAAAGTGTTCTCTCAATGACCACACCTTGGATCAAATGGTACTGTCTCTAATATTCCAAATAAAAACTTAGAATGGTATTTAAGGCTTTGTCTATGTCATGATAATGTTCATAAATTCTCTTGTTCAGTGCCCTCTTGGGAAAAGAGGTTTATTTTTAGTAGCAATTTTTTTAAATATTTTATACTATATTTCAGCTTTTTAGATTGTATTTTTATTTTGTGGAGTGGTACTATGGAAATTTTGAGTCAATTTATTGAATACGTTAATAAGACTACACATTTTCTTCTGTGTATTTATTCTATTACTACTCATAAGGTAAATTGTTTAGATGTATGTATATATATATATATATATATATATATATATATATATATATATATATATATAAAATGGTAAGTTTACTTCCAATATTTATAGAAAGCCCACTTTTAGCAAGTAACACTGTGACCACATGTGCAAAAATTGGGAAAAGAGGTTGTAGCTGGATGAATGGATTTGCATTTTAAGTCACCACTCCCTAAAATTAAAGAGGGGATTGGTAAAAGGACAGTTTATTAGATTAAGTTGGATGATTACTGAAGATGAAATATATGAGATCGTTTTAATAGATATGTTTTAGAGAGGAGGTATCTGAAAATATAATTTTAGATGTATATAAGGAGATAGTGAAAAGAAGGAAGGATGATTTCAAACTCTTTTTAAGTGGAGGAGTACCCTCTCCCAAGTTTAAGAAAATAGTATCAACAATAACGATACAAATACAAGAAAATTAACTAAGACAAACACCTTAAATAAGGCTTTGGTTGTAGAATATAATGTCAGTAGTAAAGAAGTAGAAAACATAATTAAAAAAAATTGGAATATTCTCAGAATATGTGACTCAAACCTTGAATTGGTTGGCAAGAATCTATGTTTTGTATAGAAACTTGAAGTAAGTTGAAGAATTTATTGGAGGGTGAACGTAAATTACAGAAAAGGTCAACCAAAGGCAGTAAAAATGTAGGTTCATACATTTACACTAAGGATAAAGTGGCTTTGAAATGTTCTGGTGGTACATATTATATCCAGTTCATATACGGTAATTGTATTAGAAGATGGGTCATGTTCCTTGCAAATATGTTCAGTCTGTACATATTTTTATCTTGGGAAGTCTGACAGGACACTGAAAAAGATAATTTTGTATATATTCAGCTATATTTCATATTTATCCTCTCACTTTAAAATGAAATTAATTTTATCTGACTCATATAAATATAGATGAATATATGAATAAGCAGATATAAAAACGTTTATGCACACAATTTCTTTACATTTACAAGATTTATAAATATATATATAAGATTATTGTATATTCAGTGTATTTTATATATTTTATATTTTGCTATATTTGCTGATCAAGGAAACCAAATTTAATTGATATCTCATAAAGATTTGAATTAAATAGGGCATTGTTATTAAGCACCATGTTTAAATTAAAGATTGTTCTTATGAAGTTCCATGTAGTTTTTTGAGTCAGACTGGTTCATCTAGTCTTATGGTTTACAAGTTTTTCATTGGTTTGGCCTATACTGTTTGGCCGCTTGCCATATTCTGTTGATTTCCCAACTTTAAAAATGACAAAATGCTACTATTCATGTGCTAATTGACAATATGAAGATATGCAAAATATACAAAAAAAAAAAGATTAAAGCATCATTTTTGTAGGGGGGAGGGGGCAAGCCTCCCTGTAATCCCAGACCTACTGCTATTAATATGCACTAAATCCAAGATTGCACAGTCTCAGGGAAAGGGCATACTTCCCTACCCCAAGAATTGTGCAAAGCCACACTCCTGTTAATCATCAGTTTAGTTGATCACATTTTTCAAATTTTGTTGGCTAAACAGATATCAGCCTAGGGTAGCGTTAACCAACTTCAGCTGAACCATTTATTTGTATATATATATATATATATATATATATATATATATATATATATATATATATATATATTATAGATTTATAGCTATATATACACACACAAGAGGCACCTTGTCCAAGCCTAACATTATTGGTTATTAGCCTGTCACCCTGTGTTTAAGGCATTTCCCTACCTGTATATCCTCGAGCTGTCTCTAACCCCTTATACTCCTGACACCAATGCCATTAGACTCTCTCTGACCTTGCTTTTCCACACACCACTCTTGTTCATGCCGTGTCAAGTGCCATTCCTTAACCTTCTTGTTTTTCATTTTTTCTTAGATATTTTTATCAGCCTCTCTGGCTGATGTAATCCTTTTAAATGACTGATCTCAAAATAAGCCACCTGAACTTGCTCAGTCCTCCTTTCTTGATCCACATTCACATATTTGTTTTTTTTTTATAATTATTCTCAAAAGACTCTAACACTTGCCTACTTCCAGCTTGAAAATACACTACCTGACTGATGGCCCAGTAAACTCCCTTATATGAGAGATGGCCTGCCATAAATGGGCTGCCTGCTTCACCTTCATCCTCAGCATTGAAAATATGGCCTTGCCACAAATTCCCTTTATCCAATATTCTATCCTGCTACTTAATCATTCAGCATCAGAACCAGTTATTCCCACTTGGATTTCAACTCCCTTTATTTTAGTATTCTACAAGAACCAATGCAAAGTTTGCCAATACTGATACTTTTTCAAACTTCCTTAAGGTTCAACCTTACTGACCTTTGTGAATTCTCTTTGTGAATAATTTGTTCTTCTTGGATTACAAAAAGGCACTTTTTGAAACTCTTCTTAATTCTTTAAGGATGTTATCAACATCCAGTCATAGCTTTCATATAAACCTACATTATTATCCTCTCCAAGTCAAGTCCCACAATGCTTAGCACTTCTGCAAGGTGAAATCATGGCCCTGTCTTCCTGGTTTGTATACATCCTTTCCCAAATGACTTCAAGTAAAACTGTGGTGTGAAGTCATTTCAAGTTCAAGAAGCCTCATTGATCTAACTCTTTTTCTTCACAAGTAACCCTGATATCACAACTTGACTGTTTATTTAATTGCAAATATCTTTAAAGCGAAAATGTGTGCCACCCTCATAAAGAATCAGTTCTCTTGTAAATTGTATATGCTATATTGCAGCAGCTTCATGCTAGAATGTAGTCAGGTTGCAATACCACAACAATAAAGTTTATAAGTTTCCCAAAGTAAAGGGCTGTCAGCATGTCAAGAGTGATTTTTTTCCATTATCCTTTGGAACAATATGCTACACTTGTTCAGTTATTTTCAGACCAGTTTTCTGCAGCTTCTGACCTACATTATCTTGCCATATCTCCAAACCCTAAGAACTTTTCATACTTCCAGAAGTTTTAATTGAGTTACTTCAAGTTGCAATGGGACAATAGCTATTTGGAGTTGTGTCTAATGAAAGGGTTAGTTCCCCTGGGGTTACGTATGTTGAAGTTCCCTAATGAAGTTAACTACAGGTCCGGCTTATACAAAGAGCTGGTTGAAATATTCAATAAGAATGGCTTAGAATTAATCAAATTATTAATAAGGGAAAACAACAAGAGAATTGAGGCATCTATTAAGTCAGATTTACTATCCGATCATTATTCTAAGGCATATTATAAGTCATTTGCTTCAGTTGATTGACAAATAAATTATATCAATATCAGGATGCTTAAAAATCTAGATAGGGATACAAAAGTCTACCAGTCAAACACTGCCTACCCTATACCTAAATTTGTGTCCAAGGACAATAACATAGATGGTGAACCTCCCCATTCTAACACTGTATATAGGAGTGGGGTAGGGCTTTCTATCGATGTTCCAACGGACAGTCAAAGGACTGACAACTACAACTTTCGTTAGGAACCTTTGGATTTTCCCCTCTTCAAGAATTCGACAGACCTATTAACTGGACCAAACATTCCTCCACCAGCACAAGATCCCCCAACCCAGGAAAAGGAAATCGAGGGCTCCAAGGTGTTGTGGACGGAGAAAGTCCAAAAAGCCATAGTAGTTCCCCAAACATTATGGGGTGGTGACTCTGTGATACTTCTCAGCATTATTTTAAAGTATATAATTATTCTAATGAGGTTATCACTGAAACCCATTTCAGATTGTTTAAGACAGGTTTCACTTATGTTCTGTCATCAAGATTTAATATGGCAGATTGTTTAGTGGAGCTCAAAATATATGCCAGGAAGCTTAATTTGGCTCTCATTTTGGCAATAAACAATAAACCAATAGAGACACTCTCAAGAAGAAGAGTTGTTTCACTCCTGCCAGTGTTCCATTGGTACACTTATTTGTGACTCTATGTAGGAGTGACATCCATTCCCTAGGACATTGTTCCATTAGTAATACACAAAACTTGGTCAAGGAAGAATGGGAATTGTGAAAGTAAACTAAAAAATGACAACTCCATCAGAATTATGATACCCAACAAGGATGGTGGTGTGGTACTCATGAACACACTAGATTATTCTCAGAAGATGCTTAATTTACTATTGGATATCAATAAGTATGCCCCTGTTTCCCTCCATGAGGTCAAGATTTCCCATCATAAAAGTGATTTATAACTAGACAAATTAGTGTTGAATTCATTTATATCTAAAAATTAGTTTGACTTCCTTTATATTGAGAAACCTCTTATGCCTGCAATATTTGGGATACCAAAAGTGCATAAGGATGCATTTAATCCAACTTTAAGAACTATAGTATCAGCAAAATACTCAGAAACATACCCTTTGGCTGTATACATTGATCAGAAGTTAACATTTTTTGTATGCAAGCAGCATTATATCTTGAGAGACTTTTGGGATTTTGTAAGACTGATCACCCCAGAGTTGTATGAGAAAAGGACATTTTTGTCTGCATAGATATAGTTGATCTGTTGGGTGTATCCATATGGCTGAAAGACTCGAGAGTTTCTCTGAGTCTTTGCTTTGCTGTTCTACCATGTTATCAGCAGAATATATTATTCTGTTGGACTTTATGGAATTTGTACTTGACAGTAATTTTGTGAATTTCAGAGGGGAATATTATAAGCAGTCACAAGGAGTTGCTATCAGTGCTGTATGTGCACCTCTCTATGCAAACATACAGATATGGGCATGGAAGGAAGGATATGTCTTAAACCCCCATTTCAAGCACAGTTGATCAACGTATACTAGGTTCCTTCATGATATATTTATTTTGTGGAATGACTCATGACCTAAATTGGAAAAATTTCTTGATTAGATCAATTCAACTACTTCTTATTTTAGGTTTACATACTCTGTGTTCGAGAACTTCAGTAATTGCTTAGATGTGTCATTTTACAAGGAAGATGCACAATATAAATCAGACATCTATAGAAATACCACTTTTTGCAACTCATATTTACATTTTCAGAGTACCACCCTAAGTTTCAAAAGAAGTCCCTTGTTAAAGGACAATTTGTCAGGATATCTAGGATGGTCACTGATGATATAGTTTTTTTTGAAGAATGTGATAAGTTGATATGTATGTTCCTTGACAGAGGTTATCCCAAAATTTTTTTCAATGACATCGGAATGGGGGGGTGGTAAGGTTGAGACACCAGAAGTTTAATCCCATCTTAGGTCAGGTAACACCACTGGAGAGGTCACCTGACTCAGTAGACTTTACTAGAAGCCTTGTTTTAGGACATCACCCTTTAAATAAGGAAGTCAGGAAAATTATTAACAAATATAGATCAGTATTTGCAACTGACAAAAATGTATCAATTGCAGTGGGTAACAGTCCTTTGACAATTTATGAATGGGGTAAAATTCTGAATAATGTATACGAGACCAGAACATTTCAGGGTGATATACCTTCAAGAGGAATGACTAAATGTGGGGATGTAACCAGTGTTGGTTCATTCTAGAAGAGAAAGTTATAACATTTACCTGACTGAAAATGAAAATTAAATTGGATAATTTTATAATTGCATGTTCACAGGTATCGTATATATTGCCATCTGCAACCCTTGTGGGGAATTCTATATTGGGAAAATAGAAAGGTCCCTCAATAGGTACATCTACGAACACACCTATGTCATTTGTAGGATGAATGATAATGCATTTTATAAACATATGACAGTATGTCCTACCTTCAAATTGTTTAGATTTGGGGTGTTAGAAAAAGTAACTAACGCCAGAGGGGGCCCATGGAAAAACATTTTTGAGTCAAGAGAATTATGTTGGCAGCTTCAATTAATTCTCAAGATCCTCCAGGTTTAACTGAAAATGTTTTCATCACTAGCCTTCTGAAACTTAGGGCCATGGACCTGTAAAACACAAAAGTGGGATATGTCCATGGAGTGTCTTTGAAGGTGTTTTAAATAATAAATTACAACTGAAGGTTTTTATAAATGCATTTATCAGAAGATGCAAGTGTATGGAATTTTAATTGATATTTGCTAATTATTTGACTACTTCCTCATGACAAGTGTAAAATTAGGAATTATACATATTTTACATATTTAATATTTTTATGTATAATACATGGATTTTGCAGGGCTTTATAAAGAGGATACAATTACTTTTAACATGAGCATACACATACAGTGTTACATTAAGATAGCTGCATTTTATGAGGATGAAGTGTTTTTGTGAGGGTAGTACACCTTTAAGGATAAAGCTTTGTGGATGACATAGGTTCATTCAACATTTTAATTGAGGGTGGTTTCGTTTTTTGTTCTGAAGAAGTCCATGATATTAATAGTAGATGAAAGCAATAAAACTTAATTTTTATGTATTTTTATTAATTCTTTATTGTGTTTAATCCTGCAGCGTCTAACAGTTTGTTGGCAGTTCGTATCAATAGAACTTTGTGTCATTGCCATCTTCTCTAACGTTGCTTACAGGTTTACAAAATCTTGAATTTCAAGACAAAGCTGACAATAATGAACTTAGAGTTGTTTGCCAATATGATACATATTGTTTTCTGAAGAAAAATGAGCTGTTTAAGAGGTATCTTTTGCTGCCATACCAAGTAACCTGTTGAAGTAGTTGATGCATCTGTTATGGACTTGAAGACAAATGTGTATTCATTTAACAATGCTAAAATTCAAGTCAGTTCTTTGGCATGGAAGTATGATCTTGCCCTAGATGACATGGGTTGGACTAGCAATCTGGACATTGGAGGAGCTGGCAGTTCAGAGAAGAGCGATAAGATACTGCCTGATTGCACCTCCCGGAGGTGTGTGTGTGCGTGCGTGCGTGAGTGTGTGTGCGTGCGTGCGTGCGTGTGTGTGTGTGTGTGTGTGTGTGTGTGTTAAATGTAAATGCCTAGGATGTGTACACCATTTTAGACGTATTGATGGAGATTGGAAAACATATAAAAGCACTTCATGCAAGGAAGTTGCAACTGTGGTGATGATGCCATTCAAAGAAGTATATAATACTCTTTGTGATTGTCCAGTACATGCTGTCTGTCGGACATTAGTTTTCTCATATAAGTACATGCTCTTTGTTGGACATTAGTGTTCTCATACAAGTACATGCTCTCTGTTGGACATTAGTGTTCTCGTGTAAGTATATGCTCCCTGTTGGACATTAGTGTTTTCGTATAAGTACATGCTCGCTGTTGGACATTAGTGTTCTCGTATAAGTACATGCTCTTTGTTGGACATTAGCGTTCTCATACAAGTACATGCTCTCTGTTGGACATTAGTGTTCTCGTGTAAGTACGTGCTCCCTCTTGGATATTAGTATTTTCATATAAGTACATGCTCGCTCTTGGACATTAATTTTCTCATATATGTACATGCTCCCTGTTGGACATTAGTGTTCTCATATAAGTACATGCTGTCTGTTGGACATTAGTGTCCTTGTATAAGTATGTGCTCTCTGTTGGACATTAGTGTTCTCATATAAGTATGTCCTCTCTGTTGGATATTAGTGTTGTCATATAAGTATGTGCTGTCTGTTGGTCATTTGTGTCCTTGTATAAGTATGTCCTGTCTGTTGGACAATAGTGTTCTCATATACGTATGTGCTCTCTGTTGGACATTATTGTTCTCGTATAAGTGTGTGCTCTCTGTTAAACATTAGTGTTCTCCTATAAGTATATGCTCTCTGTCGGACATTAGTTTTCTCATATAAGTACATGCTCTTTGTTGGACATTAGTGTTCTCATACAAGTACATGCTCTCTGTTGGACATTAGTGTTCTCGTGTAAGTATATGCTCCCTGTTGGACATTAGTGTTTTCATATAAGTACATGCTCGCTGTTGGACATTAGTGTTCTCGTATAAGTACATGCTCTTTGTTGGACATTAGCGTTCTCATACAAGTACATGCTCTCTGTTGGACATTAGTGTTCTCGTGTAAGTACATGCTCCCTCTTGGATATTAGTATTTTCATATAAGTACATGCTCGCTCTTGGACATTAATTTTCTCATATATGTACATGCTCCCTGTTGGACATTAGTGTTCTCATATAAGTACATGCTGTCTGTTGGACATTAGTGTCCTTGTATAAGTATGTGCTCTCTGTTGGACATTAGTGTTCTCATATAAGTATGTCCTCTCTGTTGGATATTAGTGTTGTCATATAAGTATGTGCTGTCTGTTGGTCATTTGTGTCCTTGTATAAGTATGTCCTGTCTGTTGGACAATAGTGTTCTCATATACGTATGTGCTCTCTTTTGGACATTATTGTTCTCGTATAAGTGTGTGCTCTCTGTTAAACATTAGTGTTCTCCTATAAGTATATGCTCTCTGTCGGACATTAGTTTTCTCATATAAGTACATGCTCTCTGTTGGACATTAGTGTCCTCATATAAGTATGTGCTGTCTGTTGGACATTAGTGTTTTCGTATATGTACGTGCTTTCTGTTGGACTTTAGTGTCCTTGTATAAGTATGTGCTCTCTGTTGGACATTAGTGTTCTCGTGTAAGTGCGTGCTCTCTGTTGAACATTAGTGTTCTTGTATAAGTATGTGCTCTCTGTTGGATATTAGTGTTCTTGTGTAAGGAGAATTGTAGGGTATAATAGGTAATCCTTCCTATCACAACCTGTGTAATAGTCAAGCAGCAACCATGTACTGACTGTAAAAGGGTACCAAATCGTGGTCAAGGTGGTGGTTTGACTGTTGGCAAGCACAGAAGCCTAATGCAATTGATATATACAGCTTTCCAATGTAATTTATCACATTGCCATCAAAGTACATGATAAAATGGTGTATGAAAACTGATCTAGATAACAGTTTGTTCCTAGATGATACAGTGAGAATATATAATACAAATGAAGAAAAATAAAGTATATTTGAATAAAGTAAAGGCACTACAGAGCCACCATCTGCTGTTGTTCACACAAGAAGCACTATGATCACTTCAATCAAGTAACAATGCACAGAGAAAATGTGACATCTCAAAAGATTAGCTATGCATCAGACTGCAATCATTGTGGGGTAGGCATTGGCACACAGAATGCCGGCATATATGAAATCAGTTGAAAATGAAGGGGTAGGAATCATTTTGATGATGCCTCTTTTTAGCATTCAGTAAAATACAGAGCATCATCAATGTAATGGCAGAGGAACTGTAATCTGAAGAAGAAGCAGATTTGAAACTTCTGTTCTGTATTTGCGTGGGTTTCCACTGGGTGTTCCAATTGCCTCTCACATTCCAAAGACATGCATCTGGAGCATTACTCCCTGGGGCTCTGCTGAAAATGGGCTCTGTCCCAGTTGGACTTTCCCGGTAAACAAATGTTAAATAAATAAATAATTTAATATATATATATATATATATATATATATATATATATATATATATATATATATATGTATATATATATTTGATGCTGTTTAGAACAGATGAAAATTAAATAAAGAGAAAGGATAGTGAAAATATGGGGTGCAACTTGACAAGTGGATTGTGCCTTTGACAGTAAATGGCACAGGCCTGAACATGAAGTTTGATATAGGAGCAAAGGTTAATCTTATAAGAATGAGATATCACAATGCACTTCTGAACAATCCAGTAATTGAAAGGAGGTAAACAGCACATGTAGTATAAAAATGGAATGACAACTAGGACAGAAGAAGAGAGCAAAATGTTGCTGCAATGGACATCAGGTACACTGGCATTCGTGATCATTTCAAAAGGGAAGAAATAATTACTGAGAAATCTATTTTTCAGGAACATGGAACCAGAGAAGTATGTGCTGGCTGTTTTAGGCAGCTGATAAATAATGTACACCTACCAACAGTTTACAAAGTAACAAGGGACATCTGCAAAATGCACACTGATGGGAAAACAATACCTCAAGGCATACTACATAGAATAGGAGTATTAGAATACACATAAAGTATCCACCTAATGATACAGACAAACTTGTAATCCATGTTTCTAGATGAATACCCATTTCTCTTGAGCAAGACTTTTTAAAAGAATTATACAAGATGATGGATCATAAAGTGATACAACCAACACAAGGCACACATTTACTTACCAATTCTTATAGTCTTTGTAAAACAAAGTGCAAGGGCACCCATTAGGTTTGCATAAAGCCAAAAGACAAATAAAAATATTCTCAGCATCAAATGCCAAAGTGATATGAAATCCTTAGTGAAAGACATGGGCATAATAGTTTACTAAGATGGGTGGGTCATACGGATTTTGATAGGTGCAAATCAATGAGTGAAGCACAGAATCCAGTACCTGTAAATCACATGTCAGCTCACCAGTTACTGTGGATTCCCATTTGGAGTTTCTTCAACACCAGATATATTTTATAGTACCATGCAAGCTATGGTTGCATAAATTATGTTAGGAGTGAGAGTATATAATGATGATGTAATAACATGGGCAAAGTGGAATTAGAAACCAAAATTCATGAAGCACGTCACAGAGTGCTATGATTGAGAACATTGGGCACAGTTAATTACTTTGTCAGATTTGTACCAAATCTGACTCTCAAACTGTCACCATGAGATAGCTATTTCAGTCAAATACTTACACAGGTAGGAATGAGAACACATGGCACAAACTTGATGGTCAGTATACCTATGCTACTGATATATGTACACCTGGATTAAGGCAATAGGCATGTGCAAGGACTGTATCAGAGCCTGAGAGAAGGTTTTCACAGATTGAAAAAAATCAGTGTTTAGTTTGGGTGTTTAGACATAAAACATTTCACTCTTTCATCTTTACCCTGTTATACATTGAAATAAAGATGAATCTCAAGGTATTCATTACTGCAAGTAAAAGGCTCATGCATGCCATCATACCTCAAATGTAGGAGATGAAGATGCAGCTACAAAGGTACAGCTATGAAATGTCTAGAGAATAGTTGCAGATGGTTTCTCTGAAAGGAGTAATCCATTTATTGAACAACAACATCAGAAGATTACAGTAAAAACAACAATGAGAGATCAGCAGACATGGCCCCTTCACAAGAAGTATCATTTCATCACGGAAGCAATTCAATTCAGAACAACAGGGAGAGAGACGATAGCAGATAAAACAGCTACTGATAAATATCTATGAAAGGTTTTAAGTTAAATTACTAATGAGACCAAAACCATCCTGTTTACACTTTTCTTCACAACAGAAAGCCTAGGTACTTGATGATGTATTACTAATACAAACAGTCAGATTATGATCCCCATTTTATTGAAAAAAGATACTCGAATATTATTGCACCAGGAACACTTGGACATCTGGAAGAATAAGAGGCTGGACAAACAGTCAGTTTACTGCCCATGGGTGAAACAAGGCATTTGAGACATGACAGCAACCTGCATAGCATGCATTACATATACAAGCAAGAAAGTACGATTGGCACTCCCTTGCTGCATCAGCCACTGGAGATAGTGGTACAGAATTGTCGACAGCTTATATACCAGCACTTTTTCATTATCCATCATTTTTTTGCATTGCCCAGAAACAGCATTCCTTCATACATGGAAGAGCATACTAAAAGGCACTCAACGCTATTCCTAATATAATAATCTCCGGCAATGTTCCCTGGATTCAGGCAAGGAGTTTGATGAATTGCATAAGCAGTATGAGCTTTGTACATGTCATAGTGAGTCTGCACTTTCCTCAAGCTAAAAGGAAAACTGAAACAGATGAACAAATTGCATAAAAAATCCTAAAAAGGCTGCAACCAAAAAAGAGTGACATTGTTGGCATACAGATCAGCATACTGAGATTGTGGGAAGTGCCCAACAATGTTCCTTTTGGGATCACACCTACAAAATCAAAGAGAGGAGCAAGTTAATATCAGATGAAATTCAGAAGATCAAATCCCTCAAACAACAATACAAGTTTTATAATGACTGCACATTGAGACCACAGCCACAACCAGCACCATTAAAAGTGGCAAAAAGTCAGCAACAGAAGCAGATGCAGTGATGAAGAGAAGCTGCACATGCTCTGTTAAATACTATGAACCAGCTGGGCAGAATAAAAGGGCAAATCTAGCAAAAGGCCACAACATTTTCTGTTCTATCAAAAAGTTATAATCCCTGTACTTTTTGAAGAAAAGTTCATATTTCTGTGTGACAATGTTTATAGCAATCATCAATTTTCTAATAATAAGATGTAATCTCTCTGCGTTTCTAAGGACAGTTTATGTTTCTGTGCAGAATTTTTTATAATTATTAATGATTTTTGCTGCTGCTCTAATAACACTTTAAAATAGCTGTTCTTTACTAAGAGCTGCTTGTATTTCTGTGCAGCGATACATATTTATAAAAATCAACAACACCTAGAAGAGGAAAGCAATACTGATAACTATTATTATGCTCACAGGTCGCTATAGATTGAAAAGTGATTGTGGAGCTAAAATAAAACAGCATCTGATTAACTTTTCATTGGGTTTGAACATTGCGTATTAGGCTATGCATCCCCTAGTTTTACTTCTATTTAATCTATATCCTTCTGAGTGGCTACTTCCTATTTCCCAAGTAGATGCATTCTGTGCTGACAATTCATCACGGTAATGTTTTCTGTTAATTGACCTTCACAATTAGGAAAAGAAACAAAGAAAAGAAAAAAAGTACCTGAATTAATTCTGATTTAATTGTACAGGCCCCTATCATTATCTTGTCATTCTGGAAACAATATTAGTGCAAATATAATTATGTTAATGGACACATTCTTCTGAGAATGCAATGAGTGTTGAGCATGCCTTGCTTTCTGGTTTACTGGTTCATTTAACAAATGATTACTGGTTTGTTTTATTATCACAAAGCAGTATAACAAATCATCTTTGCAGACTGTGATGTCTTCTGAATAGCTGCTATTTTGGCATATGTTAGAGAAAAATAGGATACTATATTCTGAGGTTCCTCTTCTTGCGTGAATCATTGCATATCTCTTTACTACCCTTGTTAACACTTTTATATCTTAGTGCTTGTAAATAGCTGAATGTTTTCTGCTTAAAATCTGCAATCAACTATGAAGCTATTTTGAGAAAGTTCTTGTAAGAAGTTTATGCACTTAAAATAGCCACTGACCTCAGACCAATCCAGCTTCTATCCAAAGGCTACAGAAAAAAAAAGTATAAAGACATGAGACCACATGAAGTAAAATGTTTAATCAATCATGTTGCAATGGAACGAAATAGTACATTAAACTATTTCATGTATGAAAACTGATTACACAGTTTTCTCTCTAAAACCTGTTTTAGAATAGAGGAGGTTAGAAATTGTAATGTAAGGAAATGTAGTTTGAGAACTGGAAGGGTCCTTTGCTCATAAGATGCTATGACTAAATGTCTGCAATGAATGGATGAGCCTGAGGTAGTGAAAATGAGAAATATGTTAGCTTGCATTTGTAGATTTGTAGATTTTGGTAGATTCGTTGTCATATTTTTAAACTTAATATTTCATCATCAGTTTTACTCTTATCATACATCATTTTATAAGTATGTGTAACAAACTGGGCAGCTTCTTTCTGAAACTTGGATTTGCATAGAATTAAACGCCTGGGGCCAAGGCTGAAAATATAAAAGGAGCATAGCAAACAGGACAGGGAACACAGCTGCTGTCACACAAAAAGATTGCTAGTGAATGGTGGCAGATACAGCGGGCATTGCATCCTGTAAATATATGGTATATCATTTAACAGGCTGCAGCCTATAGCTTTTTTCATAGCACTGTTAATCATGTACTCCATTTTCTTGTGTACTGTTACAATCTGAAAGGTAAACTGGAAGAAATGACAGCTCATCATCTCATGTGCATATCATTATTTTTACACACACACACACACACACACACACACACACACACACACACACACACACACACACACACACACATACACACACACACACACGAACACAAAACAGATGTGGTTGTATGTTGTGTATTACTGCAAAGATAGCCAAAAAGGTTCAGCCATATGAACCAAAGGGAAATAAAAAAATAAACATAGCATCTTCCTGTTGTTTAACTTCACAGCATTGCCTTTACACTGTTTAAACAGGGGACCAAACCTACTACTACTAATCCCAAAGAATCACAAAAGGTGCAGAAAGGTGTGATAATTCACACTCAGTTGAGCTGTCATATCTTTTAGAACTATATATTCTCCCTGATACCCATCTTGTATCATTCAGGAAAATATAATCCTGCTACTCTTTGCATCTGATAAGCAATATCGTGTTGCATAATATAACAATAACCAATGGCTAGATGAGAGTAATACAGGATTTACCCATGGTTGTCGTGGTTTGGTCATGAGGGCGACAAGCGCATCCAGACAGAAACGAAAGGGATTGTGCATATTTGCCTTGATTTGTGGCAGAACGTGACAGGCCCAGCATATAATGTCACACATTCAGATGTAAGTTGTTAGCATTTTTATTCATACAGTGACAGAATATGTACATGATTCATTGAAGAACTTCACAGGTATCGAACCACAATCTCAGCTTGTGATGCTCAATTCAAGCTTACAGGGATATGCATTTTTTGGTATATCCTTGTGTGTCATTGCATTGCTTACTTATGAAGGCTACATCGGTAAAAGCATTTATCTGTTAATTGACTTAAAAGATAAGTGCCTGCCCCTCACTGACTTGGTTTTTGGTAGGTTTCCATAGGTTTCCATTACTCTAATGCTGGAAGTTAAAAGCTTGTTTTTTGCGGTGGCCCGTTTTGTCCTGTAAGCCAAGATTTGCCACCTGTCCATCTTTTTACATGACATTCCTGATTTGACCAGCTTTGTCCCTTGGAAAAGCCACATGAAAAATGACAAATACTTCAATATATTAGGAGCAATTTCTAACATTCTTCTGTATAATGCAGTTAACTATACCATTGTATCTAAAGTACTAGACAATAACACAAAAGAACAAAAAGAGCCACAGTTTTATCACATTCAACTAATATAGTGACATTAAGCATTTTGTGTCAGGTAGAGTATTGTTTGTCCTTTAAAATTCTTACCTGTCAATTAAAAAAAAAGAAATCTCTCTGCTGGGCATCTGAAAAGGCACAATCACAGTAGCTTGCTATTCTGTTTTGATAAAATAAGCCTAAGTTCACTGACAAATTAGGAGCAGTAACCCAAAAAAAGTAGGTTATGACTGTACGTATTGAAAGGCAGAGGTTACTTGGAGACATTACTTACTGAAACATTCCAGGACGTGTGGCTTTTGATGTTACCATATAGCTGTGCGCCCTAGGCAAAATGACAATGCTTCTTTGGAACATTTCCTCTGCAGAAAAGTAATTGATTTAATGCACTGAGAACAGGAGAGGCATGTCTATCTCTATTTTTTCACAACTGTATTATGAAATCAATTACTTTAAACCAACTACATATACGTTTATGTTGATTAGACCCATTAGGCCAACACAGTGAAATTAAATATTAAGGGGATATGCTAGTGCTAGTAGCAGGTGAGTGGTCTTTACCATTTCTATATGTTATTTCTCTTCCATGGGTAGCATCAGTTGACCACATCAGATACCGCCTTGTGCAATCTGGTTTTCACTTACTCATTCACTTGATTCACCTCAGGATGCATGAGAGTGCTAAACTGGCACACTTCATAGGCCATTGGCTGTATTGTTCTGGTTAACTTACATAATATCCATTCCATCCTATGATGTGCATCTATCTGCCTACCCATGTGATATGGTCCTGCATTATATTCATAGCAATTTTGTACAACAGTGTATTGTCACCATGTGGAACAAAACATATGCAGCTTTGAAGTTCTGTTCTTTTAATCATAATCCTTGTTTTCTACACAAATGTATTCCTCAGTCTTTCAGCACTTCTCTTTTATTTGATTTTAAACAAGTAAACTAATCACAAATCTTTTTTGTTTCTTGATACATGATCATTTTAGATATTTGCTTATTTCCAGCATTCATCCTCACAAATAACATAACTCTTTTCATCACTTAACATTTGGATCCTCATTGCATGTCCCTTTCCTCCAGAATGCATAATTCCTTTAGAGACAAATAAGCCTTGCATTCTACTAAGGTCATACCCCTCTTCTCCTACATGAATCAAATCATGTTTTTTCATTTCTTCTGAGTTTTATTTAACATAAAGCACATTCGACTGTTTCCAGCAACAGCACTTTTTTAAAACTAAGCAAACCAACCTTAAGAGTCTGGAACTTGCAGTTACAAGAACTGCCTGATAAGCATCTTAGCTACTCTGGAAGAAACAAATAGCCTTCTAGACTAAGCCTGCATTTTTTTATCCTCATGCAAGGGATGCCAAATAATAACATAAATGTTAGCCTTTGATTTCCACCAGAAAAAAAGAATTATAAACCCTCCTTAGCTCATTCAGTAAATAGTTAATTAGCAGCATAAGACCTGGCAAAAAATATCGGTGGATTGTCTAATACACTGTAACCCATCCAACAGAACTTTCCTTTACTCGCAAGGTAGAGACTCATTACATCTCGTATATAAAAAAACTTCATTATTATTGGTTTTTATGTGCCTATGTCTGTGCTGACTTTTTTATAAATCTTTGTTATAACATGCTTAGAAGTTATTTTATCTAGAAAAGTCTAATTTTTTTTATTTTATATTTAACTGGTTATTTTAATGAATACAATTCAGACTAAACTGCATGATACTAACCCTACATCGACATATTATGTGCTTCATGGCACCAGCAATCACCTCTCCAATACTTTTTCCTACATTATCTCAGGGACAATTAATGAGAACAAGACAGGCGTGTAGCCTTTGGGAGGGATTTACTGTAATTTTAATGAGACATTAAGACAGGAATGATTTTAACAAGCATACTGGAAAGTTTGCAGTGTTGGTATATCTAACCTTTCAGATAAAAAGCATATTTAGGCATATCATGGAAAAATCCGCACATGTATATAGTTCATGTTATTTTATTGTCGTAGAATATGACCTCATAATTGAAAAGATGAAACCTGTGTTGAACAAAACATGGAATGTTCTCTTAGACAAAACATATTTAAAGAGTTAGTTTCCTTCATTTTTTCTGTAAAATGTAGTTCTGCAGATTATTTAGTGTCCATTTGTTGCTAGATATCTTGTTATTCTTTTTCATTGAATCTGTGGTACTGTCCCCTGTGTTCAGTCCAGTTTTTATATTCCTAAAATCAATATCAGTGAAATATCCTTTCATACTTATTCTTGTGAAAATGAAGAGGTCATTTATGCCCTGGGGTGTACCTTTAGTCTCACCTCCATAAAAGAGATAAAAGTGACATTTAATGCTAAAAACGCTGTTTGATGGCAACTTATGCTCATGATAATTTACTTCGTCAGAATGTTAATGAATCTGTTCAGTGATGGGGTGTAACTATAATTAAAAGTGACAGTAATACGGGCAGTACTGCATTTAACACTAATGAAAGCTTTTTTTTTTCCCCTGAATACAAATCTCAAGAAATATGCAGTTTTAAGATTTAAGTGTCTTGTATGACCACATTAATTCCAAGACATTTGTGATGCATAATTTCTGTATCTACTTAGTCTTTTGAACAAGACTTCAGAATAAGACTTCATAAGGTTACTGAAAATATTTGCAATTTGTCACTAGATCCTTTAGATACTCTGATTCCAGTTCTTCAGTTACTAGGTAAACAATTCTTATGTTGACAAAACCTCACAGTTTGTCAGTAGAAGTATCTGTCCAACCAGAAGTGTCCATCCAACCACCGACCCCCATGCTGCAGCATATCGTCTCAGTCTAATTCTACTATGCTTTATATCTAACTTTAAATATTTAATTATTAAAAATTACTTGTAAAATAGTATCATGAGATATTCTATATACCATTATTAGCTTCCCTATTATACATCAGTAGAGCAGTGAGTGTAGGTTAAGAAATGTATATTTATCTGTAAAACTTTTGTCATGAATTTATGTACTTTTTTAGTGAATCATCTTTAAACAGATTATAGTTCTAAGTTGTCTTTTAGCATAAACACTGAATCCATTGTTATACTCAATAATAGACTTTATTGTTCTGTGCAAGTCAATCATACTCTTGCTGTCCATAGCTGAGGTTTATCTCCTGTCTGAAATATATGGTACTGTTTCTTTAAACTTTGGCACATTTATTACTGTCCAGTGCACCCTTATATAAATCTCGATGTTTGGCTTCCTGCAAACTATTGCTAACTAGGTATGTAAACCTGAAGTAGTAGCAGCACATTACCTTGTGTTCACCTCATTATTGAATATTGTACCTGTAAATGTTACAGGGTGTCAGAAACAACATCGAAACTGAAAACAAAGTACCAGAAAAAATAAATTTCTCTTTCACTTGAGAAATTGTACAGCGTAAATCCCTGCGACATTTGTCCATAAAAGGAAATCTGATGAAAAGTAGAAATGTATTTATTTATTTATTTATTTATTTAACATTTGTTTACCGGAAAAGCCTGACTTAGAATGAAACAATTTTCAGCAGAGGCCTGGGGAGAAACGCTCCCGACGCATGTCTTTGTAACATGAAATGATGGGTCCAGAAATACCATTTACTCCTGACTGTGAGTGGACTACCCAGAAACTCTAAGAATGTACAATATGCCTCCACATTTCTGCAAAGTACAAGGATGAATCACATAAAGTGAATTATACTTTTAAGATCTGAGATGCCGAAATAAAGAATATTGCAATAATGAGACAGTGAGACAAGGAAAGCAAGGGAAATAATTTGCCATATATATGTGCAATGTATGCTTTTCCTGTATAAAAGACTCCTCATTTTCATTTATTTTACTAAACTAAGTAATCAAGCCAAAGAACTTGAGTTTGGTGAGATGCATTATTCATTGTTATGTCAAAATTGAGCACGCCGATTGGTCAGCCCAACAACAGTGGCTTTGAAAATTGAGCATATACACATAGGAAAAAAATGGTCACCCTGACTTTCTTCTGTTAATATATGCTGTAACTTTCTAACTTTTCGTAACTGCAAAAAAACAAAAAAACAAAACCAAAAAAAAAAAAGTAAAATAAAATAAAATAATAAAATTTGAAATCCTGGACAATCCAGATGTACAAAAGAGATGAGATGGAGAAAATATTACGGAAATCAGGTACATTATTCAAAATACTGAAATGATGGAATTTGCCCCTCCTCCACTGTTGTGCAATCCTGGAGTTGGTATATATAGTTAGCAGGGGGTGTGGTGGGTGCAGCCCCCACATGTGGGGTACAGGGGGACTTGTCCCTTAAAAATGTGTTCAGTATTTTGAATTTTCAGTCTTTTTGGATTCAGTCTTTTGGTTTGTCAGTCTTCTGAAGCAGCCCCACACCAACTGATGTCTGAAGGTAGCTAGCAGCATACACTGGTACACTGTTTTTCTAAACAGAGCAGATTATAATTTCCCACTTAGTGCTACAGAATCATAGTCTGCTCAAAGGATAATCCATCCACCATTCATCCAGCTACTCAGTTTAATAATTATGGGTGTTGGCTGGGGATTTAACGGGATTTAGTGCCATGCTAATAATGCATGTCTTTGAATCCCATTTTTTAATACCATTTTTATAACTCCCATAACTATAAACCATCAGGCTTCTGGCACACACCATTTGTTACCCTTCACTTAGGTAAGAACTATGTGTGACAGGACAGATATGTAGGCAACAATGAGTTTTTTGTTTTAGCTAAACACTTAACCCCTCCCCTTGGGTTGGGCTCCATATCACTGTGGGAAACATTATTCCTTCTTACACCAGGCCTGCTTCAGTACACCTAGCAATGATGGTTACCATGTCCTCAACTCAGTGAGCTAACTGAATGCCACACAGTCACTGCCCCACATTTGAGGTTGGCCATATAGGATGGCCTAGTATCACTTCACAGGATAGGCTCACTCATCCTCCTTAGTCTTGGTCCAGCAGACACCTGAGACCCTTAATCAAATTTAGGCTACCTAGATCATAGTGAGGGCTTTAATACTCTGTGCCAGTCTAGCTTCTGAATCAAAATCTGTTGAGAATTGCAACACTGTCAGTGAAGAGAGAGCTTTGATCTGCTCCAGTGAATGTGTATGAATGACTTTCAATGTGTAATAGAGATATAACATATATATATGCTTTTCTTAATGCAGTACATAAAACAGTGAGTTTTGAAACGGCACAAGTGATTACTTATTAAAAAAAAATACCTGACTCAAATGCATAAAGTATTTTGCTTCTTCAAAAGAGGGATGAGACATACAGTCTTGCTTCTTTAAATACTTAGCACCCTCAGTGCTGTAAAGAATATCCATAGGTGAATCACATGGTCTGGATTCTGTACACTGTTGTACAGTTTACAATGTGAAGAGTTGTCAACACACCTTACGTCTGCCCCTAATGCTATTATACTCTCATATACTTCACTGTAAGCCCCTTTGGCTTTCCTTGACAAAAGACTTAATGTCTCAGTTGAAAGGCAACACAGTACATCCAGTCTGTAATCATTGACTCTGTTGGCCTGAATAGCTCTGTTTCCTCTTTAAATATTTTTAAATCCTAAGTGAGTCAAACAAAAATCATATAATCAATAGTGGATGTAATTTTTATGCTAGCAACATAAAATACAAAGATTTTAACCCACTCACCCATCCTGTTTTGAAACTAATAAACTACTTGAATAATGTATATAAATTAACTTAGCTGATTCCTCAGACAAGGTGCATGTAGCCTCTAATTCACCCTGTACCCAGCATTGTCAACTTTTTTGCAGTTTCCCCTCCTATTAAAAACTTCTTAAAAGGAAACAGTCCGTTAATACCTCCAAGAAGTGTAGTGTCTTAACCCTGGGGCATAATTTTGTCTTAGAAAAAAACTTTCATTCTGTGCAGCATATTCAGCTAATTTGAAAAGGCTTTTAGAAAGACCCATTGCGGTAGTAAGTTTTGATAAGACAATAGTCATTTTCTTTGGTAAGGTTATGTATCCAAAGAAACCTCCTGCCCTTTTCTTTCCTCTTGCTTACTTAGACAGCATCCATCACACAGAGCCTCTGTAAACCAGAGCTAAAACCAGACATCATTGCTCTAACCCCTCCTTTGCTACCTGAGGGCAAAAGCTCTGAAGTGATCCTCCCTTAAATCTTAAAGACCTCTCTAACTCCTACTTCTTTTAGGCACAACATAAAGCACATTTCACAGCACAAGCTGTTTGGAAATACCCTGCTTTGGGTCACATGACCTAGTCTCCCTACTCTCCGACATGTGCTGCCTATCATTTTCACTACAGCATCTCCCCTCTAACTCCTAACATGTCACCACTCTAACTGATATAAATACTATCTATACTGGTTTCTGCTAACTGCCTTCTTAAATCATTTTCTGTTGTATATTAACTATTCCTTTGCTTTTAGTGTGTACTTTTATTGGGTCTACATCAGATTATCGAACTTTTACTACTTCAAATCACTAAAGATCGATCTTTAGTGATCAAAGTAGTAAAACATCGAATCTCTATAAAAACATTTTAAAAACAAAAAAAAAAAAACCTAAAGGGTGTAACCAGGGGAGCAAGCCCCCCTGCACCCCTCACATCCCCTGCTACTTAAATATATAAACTCGGAGATCGCACTTCAGTGCAATACAGTGCGGAAACAGAAGATTTCCATTTTCTACAGTGTAGTGCGATCTTGCAGTTGGTATATTTAAAGAGCGCTGGGTGTAAGGGGTGCAGGGGGTCTTGTCCCCCTGATTACACCCTTTTGTTTTTTTTTTTTTTGTTTTAAAAAATGTTTTTATAATGATTGGATGTGTTACTACTTCGATCACTAATGTTCGATCTTTAGTGATTTGAAGTAGTAAAACTTCGATAATATGATATAGACCCACATTTATTGTATAAATTCTTTTTATTTTGCCACTTTTTTCCACTTGATGTGTGCTCACATTCTGGGCTGAGACTGAAATTGGCCCAATAGGATCAGTGCTCTACCCCAGTTAATAAATTGTATAAATAAATGAATAGATAAAAAACCCTCTTGATCACTGGGGCATTGATTCCAGGGATCAGGTACACAGGGGAGTGATCAGAGCAGTTGATCACTCCTAGAGCAGTCAGGGATGAAATCCTTCCAGTTTTTACAAGTACTTTCAATGTGATGGTTACATATGTCCTCAAGGTATCAGTGACATGTTTTTTTAAAGTCCTCACCAAATAAATCCTGTTAGGAGCTGTAAGATGGATATCTTTTCAAAATGTCATCTATTGCTATATTAAGGTAGCCTAATCTAAAAACCTGAGGTGTTCAGGATAGACCCAGTAGGACTTTCAAACAAAAGCTGTCACATTTCCAAAAACATTTCTTCAGGTAAGTGTCTCTCCTCAAGGAAGCACTATAGAATCAAGAGACTAAATAACAAACATGATAGGCTCAACTCAGAAATACACCTCTTTTGATTATATTTTCTAAAGGGGTTTAACTCCAAGTGTTGGACCTGCATGCAAGTATTTTTAGTCTTTCAGAGATAGTGTCAGTCTTAAATGAAGTGGCTTGGTTCACCCATTCTAAACCATACCATTGTTGATTAAATGCATTTTCTCACAGACATTTAAATAATCTGTAGGACTAATAAGGGTGCCTGTTCTCTGCTTTACCTTTTCTATTGGTTGTGAGCTCCTTAACTGTATTTCTAGATAACCCCAATGGTTCTACCCACTCTCTGGGAGATCACTCTGCACAAAGCCATGTTTTATATGGACTCATTTTGAACAGTATCAGCTGTTACTCAGTCCTTTCATTTTATCCAGATTATTTTCCATGATTTCTCCAGGACTTCATGACTAAGACTGACTTGCAAAAGTCTGGCTTTTATGTGAGAATGTCTATCAAATGGGAACCATGACCCGTGTCTTATCATATGGAAGATAAAACACCAGAACTTTGAATCATGTAGCTAACTTAACCATACAATAGTCGCACATAATAAAGTATTATAAGAGAAAGTATAAAAGAACTGGGGTGAGACTGTATGTGTTGATATTATCTTGGGTATCCCTGTATCGCTGTTAACTAGGGTAGCAGGTGTCAGAATGAGACTTTCATCCATATCTGTTGACTCTTGCTGTACCTTCCTATCATTACGGAGAGTCCAATGTAAAGGCCCTACAGACTAATCTATTTAAACATATATGTACAGATAATGGTCTACTGTAATCAGGGCATTCTTCCACACAATAATGAAAGAGGAGGCTCTATGTCCCTCTTCTCCTCCTGAAAAAAAACATCTTTTTTAAGTTAAGTCACAGAAATTTGGAAAACCTGCTGATCTGGGTGGAATTTGAATCATACTTAAACAATGAAAGGATATGACTAGTTCTGCATTTTGTTTCTCCAGGTACATTCTGTCCCATTTGAAGAATGATGCCTGTGTCATCAGTGTCATGGGCTGATGAATGAAATGCATTATGTCAGTCCTGTTCTGCCTTAAAGAGACAGTACAAATAATCCCTAATAGGAAAACAGCTTGTGTCACCTCAGACCCGGATATTATGCTCATGGGAAGTCTATCAAGCATGCCAAGCAATAGTCTATGTCCAAAGCATGGACTCACTTCTCATGATAGTTGGAAATATTTACAGCTTAGATATTGCCTGGAAGCTGAATGTATTAAAAACGTAATTGCCAGAATTGTAATTGATGATACAAGCAGAAAAATAATCTTGTTCTCACCTGATGATATATATATATATATAAACAGCTAAACAGGCTAACAGAGCCAGGAGAGATTAAAATGAGAAGGAGATGAGAAGTGAGTCATGATAGCACCTTCAGCTCCCAAGAATAAACTTTGAAAAGGTCGTCACTGTACTAGTATTGTCATTTTTTAACCCCAAAACTGTTCAATAATCACAATGCATTACTTCAGCTGATTGACAGACAGGCACTGGAAGAAGATAACCTATCCAGTAGATGAAAGCAGGCCGAGGCTGAATTTACTCACAAGTTGTTTGCCTTTCTACCCAAGCAAGAAAACTTGGAAAGGATCTTTAATTCTGTCTTCTAAATTTCAGAGCAAAACACTGGTGCCAAATATCAGCTGCATTATATGTGAACACACTAGTGTATGTGGATGGGGTTAAACAATGAATGCAGTGATTGACATTTTCATGTTTTAGCCACAGTACATTTCATAAACTAAAAGCAGAAATCAGCAAAAATCAATGCAAAGCCCTGCACTCTCAAGGTCTAAGCAGAAATAACAGAATCTCACCATTTAACAAATGGCACTATGTTACCCTTACTCTGGGTTCAAAAAAACAAGAATGATCACAACCTTCCACCTGAGAGCCCGGACTGAGTAGCAAGAAAATGGTGTATACTTTTACTAATTCAGCAGCACTTAGAGATGACAATGGAAGCATCCTTTAAGCCATACATATAGTTTTTTAGTAAACAGAGATAGAGCTAAGGTTTCTCAAAAACTGTGTAAAGATGATATTAATTAATGACAGCAGGACTGTATTAACATTGTTCAGCGATATGTTTTATTCACTGTTTATTATTGTCTTGTCATAAAATTATTGCAAAAGCAAACAAGAAAATGATTTAAAAATGCAGGTAAAATCGTGTTGGCTAACATCAGTATGAAACTATACTTACTGTAGTGAGGGGACATTAGAAAAAAAATGTTGATATTCAAAATGGGAATAGGCATACATTTGTGAATTCTTATGGACTCAGTAAAGCGCAATATAATACTTCCATCTTAACTATACTGGGCCCAGTCTGGATTTTGTGTCAAAATAATTTCTTATACTGTCACAGTATACCCCTCTATTGGATATCGTGGAGCCACTTGCTAGATATACAAATTGGAAATGGAAAAGAAATATTTGACTAAATAAGAGGTAGGTGCTGCAGTGAAAGAACGACATCTGCTTGAATGCAGGCAGATTCTCCATAAACAAAGCAACCGAGGCAAATTCCCCAAAGCAGCAGCTCCCACAGTGGTTTAACTTTGTTTTGGACGTAGGCTGACAAAACAGTTGTGTGAGCTGTATATGATTTTTTCCTTTCCCTGACTGTGTTTGATCATGGAATTAGTTTATATAAGCAATGGGATGTGAGAGGTGAAAGCTACCACATGAAGATTGCAGGAAGCCATGCCACCCTGCAAAAATCAGATATTTTAATGATTTTCTCCAAATGTTTCATTGGTGTGCATTCAAGGAGTTTACTTCAGAGGTATTTTACTTGGCAGTCTAATTTCAAGTTTTCCTAGGTGATCCCACCTTTGATAAAGTAACAAAACTGAATAGAAATGGATGCAGAAAAATATATATTTTGTTTAAATATGGCTATTATTAAGTCCATTAGAGGTGTGTGTGTGTGTGTGTGTGTGTGTGTGTGTGTGTGTGTGTGTGTGTGTGTGTGTGTATGTGTGTGTATGTGTGTGTGTGTGTGTGTGTGTGTGTGTGTGTCTGCATTCATCAGGTATATTGAGCATGCTAATGTGATGCAAATCTGTTTTTAATAAAAGCCACTCACATAATGGAAAAGGTGGGTAGAATTGTCTTATCTACGTGCACGTTTTTGTACCACCTACACCCCTGTACTGCATTATTCTAACACCAGGGTCACATACCTTTGGGGAAAGTGGCATGTAGAGTCTGGATCAATGGTGAGCATTTCAAATTTACCTCATATCTTCCTGTCTATCCACATTTTTTTTTATAAGATGCTTGATTCTGGAAAATGTCACCATTCATGCTAATGGACTCTATTATGGAATTTGTCATCAAATCCAACACTTAAACAGGTACATCCTTGATTCTTAAAAGACACATCTATTAGATCTGGTATTCTTACCAGTTAAGAAAACCTCTGCACTAAAAATGGAAATGGTCATCAAGTGTTTTTACTAGTACTACCTGGCATTTTACCTTTTAGCCTTAACAACAGGTATGCCTGTAAGGTATTGATATAGATTAAAAGTGACTACAATTATGGATCAACTGATTCTCTCAAACAATGTTTGTATACTAAGTGCCTTGATAGTCACGTACTTATATTTATTTATATTTTTAGGTTTATATCTGCAATTCTATACACATGCCATATGGACCTTTTCAGCTTTTTTATCATGCTATATTATATTATTACATAGATTTACATATGGTTTTATATATATTAATAAGAATTTTTTTAGGTAACTAAAAATATTCTATGATAAGAGTATTTTTACAGTAGAGTTTATATGCTAGCATATTTATTTATTTATTTATTTAATTATTTGATCTTAACATGTGATGTATATCTGAATTGCGATATGCTGGCACTGCGTATAAGAACACTTGTATTCAAATAATTATATGATATACTGAGAAAGAATCATGAGGATTTGAAAGCTTTGTCATTACACTGTTATTATTGCTTCATTAAAGTGTTGTTTTAGTGTTCTTAGTGGTTGGACTCTTGTTTTTTTTTTTTTTTAATTACATACAACAGATACATGCATTTTAAAGATGTTGAGCAAGATAGCATCTCATTATGCTTCCATATTTATCACATATTTAAGGACGTGAACTTCAATGTTGCAGCAATTTTTCATGAGAATGCATTATTCCAGCTCAGGAAAACTCCTGTTGCAAGAAATAGAGCAGCTTTTGGAGACTTTCTAAAATAGCAGCAACTGAGCAGGAGGTCTTTTGTCTAGCACCCTGACAGACATCTTAAATTTCCTAATTAAAGGAATAGCGTACAATCATCAGCATGGATGATTTTGTTAAAACTCAATTTTAAACATGATAAATATTCAGGTCTTGCTAAAGGGAGTTACTGGGACATACTGCACCCTCCTTGGACCTTTTAGTTAATATATAATGTTATGAAGTCATGCATCATTATGGTAAATTTGTAAATTTCATTGAAATTCTTCATCTCTGCAAACATGCTCACTGTGTTGATAGATAATGATTACATTTATGAAAGAAGGAGATTTAAATAAGCATGACATTTATCCACAAAAATGGGACAAGTTTCACTCAATCTGCAATAGATCTGGATTTTTTTTATTTGTTGTAAGTACAACCATCTTTTTTGGTTGGAATAAAATGCTGTGGTGACTATGGAAATCAGAGCCACTCCTATTCATACCTCTCAACTGTCCAGATTTGTGCACAATGTCCAGATTTTTGCCTCATATTTTTGGTCTATTCCTTATAATTTTTTAGGCATCTGGCAAATAATTGTCAAATCCTCTAGGATGGAAACCAGAAAGTAATGGCAGGCATTTGAGTTTCAGACTTCATACCCTTCAGAAAATTAATAAAAAAATGTCCTTCTAGCAACTGCCTAGGTTTATAGGAGCAATATTTAAAATCTGTCCCTATTTTTAGGGGTTCATATTACATTATCAAAAGATAATGTAATTGAATGTTCAGAACATCGAAACAACCGCATATCAAAACTTTTAATGTGGGGGACTGAGCCCCCCCCCCCGCTAAATCTTTATTCCAACTCCGAGATCACACTACAGTGAGGAAAGGGCAAATATCCCAATCTTCACTGTACTGCGATCCCACAATGCGATCTTCGAAATGTGGCCATTTCAAAGTTCTGAGCATTCGATTACATTATCTTTCAATAATGTAATAGGAACCCTATTTTTAGACCATTGTTCATAGGTTCATAGGTTAGTACTAGGCTAAGTGCCCTTGTGGGCCATTTTAAGCCTAGCCAATTACCCCATGTGAGAATCAAACGCTGCACCTTGTTTCTGTAAGGTAAACCTTATTGTCCAGATTTTTGGTCTAAGAGGTTGAGATTTGAGCCCTATTATAGACAATAAATGAAAGCAACACAAAACAACAGATCCTCTTTGTATTAAAAAAATCTATCTTGTAGTTATAAAATGGAAAATCTGGTAACTACTTAAGGATTTCAAGATGTTGCATTGCCTTTGCAATATCTATTACATTAACTGATTACTAAGGAACAACTCTCGCTCTTACTTGGTAAACAAAAACTTGGCCAGGTGAAAGCTACATTGTCACTCCTTGAGGTTTATATCTGGTTTTTACACTTTTCAATGAAACAATGATAAATCTATTAAAAATTTTCAAAAAAGAGTTGTGAACTTGAATGTATAAAGTAGAAGGAATATCTTTTTATTCAGTCCCTAATCAGTTAATATGAATGATTTGATAACAAAAGTCCACAGATTATTTTTTTCAGATTTTGGGAATAGGGAGAAATATGATAAAGCCTTTTTCATTGTTGAAAGAACTCATCAAGCTCCATGATGGAGAGAGATAAAGCCCTTACTATGAGTCAAATGACCTGTTTGAATAGGAACTAGAGATTTCGGGTGCAGAAGGTAATAGGAAGTGACCAGCACCACTGTACAGTTCTTGGGATGCAATGATAGTTCCACTCTGCTAATGACCACATAAAATGGGGACATGAGCTTGGCATCACCAAGCCAGTAAAAGTAGCTTCAATTAGCATGTAGGTGAGAAAATACAACTGCAAGGGAAGGCCATTGCAGGCTCTATCAGTGATGTGAATGTAAACATTGGTTTCCAGTGGAAGGATTATACAGTCTACATAGAAAAGCTTTATCTGAGATGTGGATGAGTTCTCAGACTCCTCTTGGCTAACTGGATGACTGCTCCCTCTATTTAGCTCTCCCCTTCATACTCAGGATTGCTTGTACACTGAGAATGAATGGGCTTAGGATGGATGATTGGTAAATTGTTGGCAGGCAAAAAGACCTTATCTCATGATCCCATGCTATTATTCTCATCTACATTAAAATATTCAAGACGGGTTCATAAAAACATCTCTCCTGTCATGACATATGCATATTCCTGAGAGCAAGTATGAAGAAAAAAATATTTCTTTTAGAATGCACATACATACATATCTCACTGAACTTATACAACTATTGCTAAAAAATACTATTTCTTGTCAAAAGAAATATCCAGAAAATGTCATCTTTATTGTAACAGCATTGAGTAGTAAGTTGACTCTTCCAAGAAAGTAACTCTTTCGCCTTTTTAAATAAGGTTCTGAGAACACTTGAGAGGACATTTTTATCATCATAGTTGTACACATCATGTTTACCTCTATATTGTCCAGATTTGTGCAGAATGTCTAGATTTTTGACTCATATAATTAGTCTGTTATTCATAAAATTTTTGTTTTTTGACAAATCAATGAGAATTTAAGTAATTTAATAATGACAGACATTTAAGTTTCAGAATTCATATCCTTCAGAAAATACATTATAATACAAAGCCTGTAACAACTTTCTAAGTTTATAAGAGCAGCAATTAAAATATGTCCCTATTTTTGGACCTTTGCCCCCCATTATTTTTGACTTTATCCAGGTTTCTTGCATTAAAAGGTTACAAAGTCCACAAAGCCAGCAAACGACAACAGAACACCACAAGTGAGCTGGTATCACCAAACAGATGCAAGATAAATGAAAACTGAATGAAAAGTAAAGTAACAAACTTCTTTAATAGACCATGGAGCTGTTAAAAAACATTAAGCGCTTTCATCCACAAAAGTGGACTTCTTCAGAATGCATTAAGAGGTTGACAGGTATGACGTCTGTGACACTGTCAGTCCAGCTATCTGGAATTTTGTAAATAATCATATGTCATTTGTGAATATTAACATGATTCATATGCTTATATTACAAATGTAAGAGAACTTACATGTTATATGTGTATTAAACTACTGGTGTAGAAGTGTGTGTTGAGCAAGGTTTGTACAGTACTGAGCTTCAAGGATGTGTCCACAGTGTACCCTACTGGAAAAGAACAGAAATGTGTATAACTTATATACCTGTGCAAATGTATGCTTTAATAGTAGAAGCTGAAACATAGAGAGTTGACTTTCAAAACCTCAAGAAAATAAGTTGAAATTAAAGTGTTTTACAATTGTGTAATCTCTCAGTTTCAGTAAAGCAGACACAATGTCTAGAGCTAGTGGTTTTTCTATTGTCTTGGAGATAAGTAATTACTAGGTCTAAAATGTAAAAGTGTTTAATTGTTTTATGACTTCCAGTTCTCAGAAAACGTCTGAGAGATGTGCATTTTTAACACAGAGATGTTAGTTTGTGTTAGCCTTTGAGCTGAAGGAAGGTAACAAAGAGTGATGTCATCCAAGCTGACCCAGCAGTAATGCCTGATATTAATTTAAGAACTCTCTCAGAGAGACACTTTTGCATGTTGTGTTTTGTCTTGGACCTAGCAAGAGCATCCACTCATCTGCATTTGCCTTGTTCTGTAAGTAAGTTAATTAGAGCATAGTATCTTTCTGAGATATAGATAGGAGTATATTAAAGATCAGTTGAGATGTTTTCTGTATTTATTCTAGACTGTCCTGCAATGTTGTTTTAAAATATTTCCCGTGAATCTGAACTCTGTAGTTACTGTGTTGATTTTTGTCTTGTTATTTTATTATTTATTATTAAATATATTTAAACCTATCTTTGTGGCTATTTGCGAGACATATTTAAGCTCTTTGAGTACTTGCAGATGTATTTGGTGGCACTGTACAGGCCATTCCTAAATAGCCTTGCAAGTCTTGGTAACACTTACCATTTGAATAATAGTAACATTACGCAGTAGGATTGGTCACCCTTTGTAAGGGCCTTCTAGTAACTGATAAAGAGGGGTCGATGGCAGTAATAACTACCTTATAGTCTGGGCAAAAGGGGGCATAGCTAGTAAACCTGTGCCAGCCATCCCCAGTTGTGTGTGTGTGTGTGTGTGTGTGTGTGTGTGTGTGTGTGTGTGTGTGTGTGTGTGTGTGTGTGTGTGTGTGTGTGTGTGTGTGTGTGTGTGTGTGTGTGTGTGTGTGTGTGTGTGTGTGTGTGTGTGTGTGTGTGTTTGTATATAAATAAAATCTCAAAGTGCGTGTGTGTGTGTGTGTGTGTGTGTGTGTGTGTGTGTGTGTGTGTGTGTGTGTCAGCTACTTGGGCAGGGACATGAAGCACTGGTTGGACAGAGAGGGTACTGGAGGTCTTGGCTTGACTCCTCAGCTGAAATCTTAACCGTATAGCTGTGCCAGTTGGGAGTCTTAATGGGGTTCTGGAGAAAGAGGGAGAAACCAGCCCCAGACTGACTGTGATCTCTGTTTGCTCTTAAGGGAAATTGTAATTTACTATATGTGTACTTGTCATCCTCCCATTGTGTACACCCTCATTGTTGCCAGTAGTGAGGATTGAGACTCCTTGATTACTGGGCCAGTGTAGGGGTGTCACAATGTCATTTCCTGTTGAAATATGAATATGAAACTTTTGAACTGATTACTATTAATGTATCTATTCTTTAAGCCTTTCATTATGTTTTCTGATATTTATGATCATTATATACACTTAACAATAGAAACTGTATTTAGCAGTGGTGTGCTATGAAATTACACATTCTATGATAAACCTGTTATTCTGGATTCTATATTTAGATGGTAGGCTACACAAATAATAATACTAATAATCATGGTGATGATGATAAAATCTAATTATAGTACTACAAGAAAGAAAATAATGTTTTACTTCCTTGGTTAGTCTAGTAAACATTTAAAGCGACCATCTCAATCATGTTATAAGCCATGTTGTTAAGGGAAACATGTTCAAGTCCAGCCATTATAATACATGTAAGATTTGTATGCTACCAATTTGAAGTTTTAAGCTTCTTTATTTTGCTTTATATTTTACTTGCAGTTAATTACTTTGCATACATAGCCATTTTATGAGACAACTAAGTACTTAAATATGCCATTCTGTAAAATACTAAAGTTCATGCTTTAATGTCCATATACATATTTTAAATGTATTCTTAGGTTGTTTAAAAGGATGTTTTTTTTTCTTGAAAGTTGGCTCTCCTCTCCTAAAAACAGTTATTTTGATCTGAGTTTTTGTAAGTGCCCTATCAGCAGCTATGTGAAGTGACATGGGCTCATAGGTATGCACTAGGCTTATGACCACTAGGGTCTTTTTAAGCCTACCCATGCATCTCTAATCTCTGACAAGTTTTGGTACCCTTGATAATTGTAAGCAGGGACTTGAGAGATGAAACATTTACAAACAAGAGCCTTGGAGATGAACCATTTACAGGCTGCCTGTATCCATTAGAGACACAGGTGCCAAACCAGGGAGGGATTTCCTGTTCCTCTTCCAACTGTCTGAGTAATTCTTTAATTAGGTAAGGGATTAACTCTGCTTCACATGGATGAGGATCCTGTTTTAAAGAAGTGGTAGTCTCTGGGATACATAGTTGTCTTTCCAGTTTTCTATTTATATTAAAGGCAATGTTTAAGTCTTTTGAATGGGTAATTATGGTGGTGTTTGTTTTCCCCATATGCAGGAGGTCCATCAGAGTGAAGTTTGACAATGCCTTCTATGTCAGCCATGGCTATATCCTCAACAGCCTGTAGAGACAGAATGTAGGGATGGGACTTTGAAGTGGTCTCATAGAACATGTTACTTCTGCCTCATATTCTTTTAATGACATTCCAACTGATAGATATGCCTGGTTATGTACATATCAAATGGAGCATTGTACTCAATGATAGGTCTGATGAATGCTGAATACAGTGGAATAATGACCTCTTTGAACCTAGGTGCTTTACCTTTATTTATAAGTTGCACAATACAGAATGATTTTTGCACTGCTGTAGACATGTAATGGTCACAGGCCAGATTGCAGTCTGTGAGTGTCTATAAAAGTCCTGGACTACTGGGTAGACTCTTATGGGTATGGAATCAATATGATAGTTACCAGGGTTGGATGACTTCCTGAAGGATACTATTATGCATTTCTTGGCAATTAATTTTAGTCCATGGCTCTGACACAAGTTATTTGTCTGTGTCAGCCCTTCCTGAAGAATATTAGTCTTGATATGAAATTCCAAAACTGCTTCTAATTTGCAATCATCTGCATATTTGGTAAGCCAGAAACCCTTGATATTGGCCTTGTCTTCAGAGAAGTAAATGCCAAAAAGCAGTAATCTTAGGACCAATCTCTGAGGGAATATGCTTGTGACTAGTCTCTTTCCAGAGCTGAACTCCCCAATTCTAACTTTGTGGATCCTGTCTGTGAGCCACCTGGCTATCTACTGGGTGACATAAAAGTTTATACCTAAGCATTTGAGTTTGTCAATGCCTGAGTGGGGTATTGTGTCAAATGCCTTGTCCAGGTCAAGGTAGGAAGTGTGAACCTTTTTGCCCTTACCCATCGCTTTGGTGATGCTCTCAAAGAAGTCTACCAGGTTGATAAGGCATGACTTGCCCTTAAAGAAATCAAATTTGGTTGGGTCTAGTGTCTGGAGGTTTCCAATGTCATTAGTGTTTATTTCCATTATAATGCTTTCCATGGCTTTACATACAAAACTAATGAGACTTATGGTTCTGCACTTCACAGGGTCTGTAGATGGCCCACATTTGTACAGAGGGATGACTGTTTCAGTTTTCCGTTCGTTAGCATGAAGCTTGTTGGAGGCTGCAGTTAAATAGTGATTCCACGGGGTTTGATAGGTCATATTTCATGCTATTTAGAAGGCATCCTGGGATATTATATGGGCCTATCAATGCAGTGTTCTTGGCCTTAGAGAGAGCATTGAGGACGTGTCCCCTAGTGATAGTAGGTGGAGATATATTTTATGGTATTTTCTGACAGGAGGCAGAGGAGGAGAAAGGGGTAAATTTGGAAAGAAATGTGTTTTGCAAATAGGTTTGCTACATCTTCTGACTCAGTCAGTGGTGTAGCTAAAGTTTGTACCACCACCACCCGGGGCTGTCTTTGAATTTGCTGTCCCTCCCCCTCACAAAATCATGGTCAAATGGGGCCCCCCATACACATCCCTCCCCCCTGCAGTCATTCCACGACCCCATTACTTGGCTATTTCTCCCCATTTACCATAAAGACTGTAATATGCATACTGTTTTATGCTTTACTTCTACAATGATCATTTGGATTTAATTTAAAAATGTTATTTTAAATTATATAGCATAAACACTAATGGACATCTGCTAAACAAAGCAATGCAATTTTACAATAAAAACAGACTTAGCATTAACACCTCTGCTGTTGAAGCTCACATTCATTTAAATAGCATGGAAACCCACATTCAAACAAAATGTATCTAGCCAGTGGTGGATAAAGTTTACCTTTCGGCTGTTTTCAAATCATAGGTCCTTTGTACACATATTTAGTACCATGCAAACATACTTGTGTTCTTTGATTCACCTTCCTGATTATATTGAATTATATTCCTTCTATAATACAGCACACTTGTTCATAGGTTCATAGGTTCATAGGTAGGTACAAGGCTATCGGCCCTAGGGCCCATACAAGCCTAGCCAAAAAATGTACCCTGGCTTTCGCCACCCAAGAAAATTATTTTCCTGTGCCCCTGTCGAGCAGAGCCACAGAAGTGATCCCCGGGGTGAATTTCCCATTTCCCATCCAATCATCAAGATTTTTCTTGAAGAGTGCTAATGAGGAGCTCGTTTGACATAGATAGGGAGTCTGTTCTAGAGTATGGGAAGTCTCTGGGACAGGAATCTATCCCTCCAGCATGTTCTGTTTATTGTGGTGACAAGGTTAAGGTCCTTGGGATTGGGATTTCTTTAAGTGGAGTATGTCCAACAGCTCTGGGTTTGACATAGCTTTGTATGTTAGGCAGAGATCGCCCCTGAGTAGGCGATATGCGATGGAGTAAAGCTGTGGTTTTTTGAGACGGTCTGCATAGGGCATCTGTTTGAGGCCAGTAATCCTCTTTGTAAGGTATTTCTGTGGTCTTTCCAGTTGTTGTAGATGTCTTGTGAGGTACGTACCAAAAGGGGCGTTGTACTCTATAATGGGTCTAATGAGTGATGAGTAGAGGGGAACAATTACCTCTTTTTTTCCTGGATTAGAATCCTTTTGTGATGAGATGAGCCACGTAGAAGGATTTCCTGACCACTGTGGTGATGTGATTATCAAAGGAGAGACTACTGTCCACCTGTGTCCCAAGGTCTCTTATCACATTTTCGGCATTAAGTAGACTACCAGCTATGTGGTAGTTCATGGGTACAGAATTTTTACCAAATAGGATGACAATACACTTTTTGGCATTGAGCTTCAGGCAATGGCTTTGACACCAGCTATCTGTCTCAGTGAGACCCTTTTGTAGTTTGTCCACATTGTTAGGAGTTTTGATTATGGCTCCTAGTTTGCAGTCATCTGCAAACTTTGTTAGCCAAAGACCTTCTGTGTTGGCCTGCACTTCAGAGAAGTAGATGCCAAACAAGAAAGGACCCAGGACTGAACCCTATGGTACTCCACTTGTCACTGGTCTGATGTCGGATTTGGAATCCGCCACTTTCACAGTGTGCGTTCTGTCTGTGAGCCAGTTAGCAACCCATCTTGTGACATAGGGATTTATACCTAGTTTAGTGAGCTTATCTATAATTCCAGAGTGGGGGATGGTGTTGAAAGCCTTGGCGAGATCTAGATAAGCTGTGTGAACCATTGTACCCTCATCTATGGCTTTGGTGACTGCTTCATAGAAGTCAATAAGATTTAGGAGACATGATCTGCCTTTTATAAATCCAAACTGAGTAGGGTCCAAAGTTTGGAGATTACCAATGTCTTTGTTTATGAGTTCCACAATGATACATTCCATGGCCTTGCAGACCAGGCTCGTCAGGCTAATGGGGCAGTAGTTCCCGGGGTCCATTGTGGTTCTCCCTTTGTGGACTGGGATAACTGTCACGGTGCGCCATTCAGTGGGTACAAAGCCTGAGGTGAGGATATGACTAAACATGGTACTTAGGTAGGGTGCCAGTTCATTCTGTAGTTTGTGTAGAATGCAGCCTGGGATATTGTCAGGTCCCATGGATGCTGTGTTCTTAGCTTTGGAGAGTGTGTTTTTTACCTGTGCAGCCATGATTATAGGAACTTTGCATTCTTCCAGTATAGAGATGGGCCCTCTAGGGGGTGAGAGGGGGGTAAAATTAGCACTGAACCTATCTGCTAGGATGTTGGCAATATCAGTTGGTTCTGTATATTTAGTGCCATTAGGCTGTAACTCAGAGCAGATCTGAGTGTTCCCATTTAGATTCTTGACATAGCTATAGAATGCTTTGTGGTTGTCTTTAGAGTCAGTGGCAATTTTGTTTTCATAACTAGCTTTGGAGGATTTTATGAGGGATCTCAGCTTCTTACTGAGGTTGACCAGGGAGTTCCTCCAGTCATGGGATTTTACTCTTTTTTGCAACAGTTTCTTTCTTCTGTTGTAGAGTTTGTTTATGGCAGAGGACCACCAGATTGGCTTCCTTTTTTGGAGGATAACATCTTGGTTCTATTAGGGATAGCATGATCCATGCACTCGTGTAAATGCTTATAAAGTGCATTTGTGTAGGATTCGGCAGTCATACCTCTATTGTCCGTCTGCATGGGTGTCATGAAGTTTGCCACTTCTGTCTTAAGAAGTGTGAAGTTGGCTTTTGAGAAGTTTTTTACGATGGTTTCCCTAATTGAGGCTGGGGGTGGAATGTGGATGTCTAGGCTGATTAGTTTGTGGTCGGATCTGACCAACGAGGAATTGACCTCTGGTGTGGAGCACCGGTATCCCATGTTGGTAATGACCAGGTCTAGGATATTGCTGCCCCTGGTGGGGGTGTGAATAAGTTGATCCAAGGCGTTGGAATTTATAAATTCTAGAAAACATTGAGCAAAAGAGTTGGTGCATAAGTAGTTTTCCCAGTTAATGGTGGGGTAGTTGAAATCGCCCATTATTAGGGTGTTGGGTTGTACCCTAATACTTTCCAGTGTATCCAATGTGGAATGTTGTTAGAGCATGTTTTACATTTATTGTTTCAAACATTTTTCCAGTAAGTACTGAAACCAAATGTATGAACCAATAATGACAAAACTGTCCAATTCAGAACATTTCCGTCATAAAAGTCTAGTCAAATGTCTAACATTACAATTCATCAATATCAGTAAATATGCACAATCTCTGCAGACATAAAAATCATCTAAATAATTTCGCATTAAACAGATCTGTAGCTAATGAAGAGGTTGCTGCTAGCAAAAAAAAAACTTTATATTTCATTATTTCTTCTACAAATAAAGTACCTGTTGCCCTTGAAGAATAAATTACCTATGTTACATTAAAAAGTGATAAGGTATTAATATTGCAATAGGGAATGGATGGCAAACTGATAACAGATTCATAGCTACTAGATATCTCCTGCAATGGAGGGCATTCTGAGGACAGCAGGATCCACCCCTTTAAAGTACAACACAGTACAGTATCAGCAATTCATCTACATACTGTTGGAGTAGAACACACAGCCTTCCACATTAAAAGTAAGCATTCTATCTGTTGTGCTACTAACAAAGCTTTTAATTACGTTAGCACAATAGTGATATCATTTGCTAAACAACAGTTGCACATTGCAAATAGACTTGGTATAAGCAGCCCTAAACTTCTCTTCCCCTGAAGCTCTCAGCTCTTTGTAAAATGCACTTGACACTCAACTATAACTCTAAACTTTGCAGCACAAGAAATCTGGAAAAAGCCAAAATGTATGGGGGGGGGGGAGACAAAAACCCCAAACCAGGGACACATTTTAATCATTGCTTGTATAATCTTAGAAAGTTGCTAGAATAACATTCTGTGTGTTACCATGCGTTTCCTGAAAGATAAGAAGACTGAAACTTTAATGGCTGTCATTATTTAGTGAATTCAGTCCTCACTGATTTGCCATAAAACCAAAATTTGTAGGAGGAACAGACTAAAAGTATGAGCCAAAAATGCCAGACATTCTGTGAAAATTTGGACAGTTGAGAGCTATGGATACAGCTTCTTGACTCACAAGTGTTGGAAGGGGTAGAGAATTCAGGCTCTTGTACCTAAGTTATAGGGTTTGAATCTGAATAAGCCTAGCCACCAGGTATCCCTAACGGGACATTTTACACACGTACACACACACACACACACACACACACACACACACACACACACACACACACACACACACACACACACACTACTGAATGCTGAAATCCTATGGTTATAATATCTAAGCAACATGGATGGATCCCAATCGAAGACCGAAAACAAAGATGGAGAAAATTCTAGAAACATCAAGAATAATTTATGGACTTTTTACTATTACTCACTCTTCTTTAAGTTTGGTAATGTTATTAACCATTTTAATCCTGGTTGCTATTATTTGCTGGTTACGTGTAAAGAAAAAGCATTACAAATGTTGATGATTCCAGTGCAGCCTGTTTCTTATGCATGTCATATAGATCGACTACGCACATAATCAATATAATAGTAGGCCTAGTAACAAAGCTATTAATACTGCCTGGAGCAACAGAGCTAACATTCCCAAATGATGCAATACCTGATGGTCTAAATATTTTAGTTGCAGCCAGGCATATAATAAATCAAGTTAAAGAAAATTCCTCTGCTCATATTTGACATATGCATCCACCCATGATTGGGCAGAAATAGTTGATGCAATATATGCACAGGCTGACACTGTTAAATAGTAAAATTAAGATGCTCAAGTAGCAGCTACTGTAAATCAAATGTCAAATTCCATAAAAGGAATAGTTAAAAAAATGTTAAAAGAACTATGGATAAAAATACTCACCAAAATCATGGTTGGGGCCCAAGTAGAGACTACTGTAAGGCAGCCAGTGGTGGCTCGTGCCATCGGACTGCAGGACTACAGTCTCCCCCCCCCAGCTGTGAAGAAAGAAAAAAACATTTAAAAAAAATATTTATAAATTATTTCAATTTCTATTGTATTACTTACTAATTAATCTACTACTGCTGGTTAGCTGACTCGCTAATAAGTCCCGGAACTCGAACTGTGCATGTTCGGCAAGTTCCGGGTTTAAAAAATAATAATTTTCTGTAAATCCGGACTGCTGTAAAAGCAGTCTAGATTAAGGATAGAAGGCATCAGTGTGATGCCCAGAAGTCTATATGGTTTAACCAGACAGTAAAATGGAAGGGGATCGGACTGCCACGTCCACAGTCTCATAAGTGACGTGGATGGCTGGATGGCTACTGATTGGTTCTTGCTCTCTTCCTGCACTTTGCATGCTTTGAAAAAGAGAGTGAGAAACAGTCAGTAGTAGTACTTTAAGTTTACTGAGTTCCTAACTTCGATTGGACACAGTGCGTGCACTGACTGAGCTGAGAGCTGACTGACCGGGATGATGGAGGATGAAGAAAGGCAGAAGAAACTAGTGGCTGGCAAAGCAAGGATGAGTAACTAAAGTGAATGATGCTTTAGATAAGACTTTGTATAATCTTACAGTTTGGAGCATGGTGCGATCATCAAAGTTGTGCCATATGTGTTACACAGCATTTTATTTTGAGCTTGATTTCAGTTCTGCTCTTAAAGTCATGCTCAGATTAGCATTGTTTAGTAGGACCTTGCGTGACAACTGCTTAACAGCTGTCTTCTAATGAATTTGCTCCTCAAGACCTGTCCTGAGCAATCGGGCTTGTCTGCAGTCCTAATACAAGGGCTACATTGCTGTTTTGCTAGTTTTGGTGTTTATATTCTTATTGCAAATGTATATATTGTATTTGACGAGGGTGCCAATCACTGCCATGTAAATAAACTTGTTGGATGTATATTGACAGGTATGGAATTGTTGGATTGCTAATAATTGTTTTGAAAGCATTTGGACAAAATGCTGTACCTCTTGGAAGCGTTATTTTAGCAAGGTTGTGTGAAGTGCAACAGTCTGTTAGTAGAGTGTTTGCTATTTACAGATGCCTGCCAGGTCGTTAAAACTTTTTTTTATAAACTAGAATCTAAACGTTGTCTTACGTAAGATATGTGAGTATGCATTTGGCAAGGACACATGACCCACTTTACAAACAGCATTAACAAAGTGTAGTTTGTAAATATGGGTAATTGATTAGGGCTCTTTGAGCCCATCATGCTAACATTAATTTAGTTGGCTTTCTGATTCTAAAGCATTTTGACAGGGGATTAGTAGCTGAAAATTATGCCTGCACTGTGTTGCTAATCAAGAACT
>NC_056725.1:1599136084-1599146084 GCF_019279795.1 Protopterus annectens | reverse complement strand
CCCCTGCTTGCCCCCTTTTCACCACTTTCCTAGCTACTCCATTTTAACACATTTATTCTGGTCGAAAAATAGAATCACACACACACACGTAAGTGAAAAAAAAAAAAAACAAAGCCCTTCACTTTTTGTCCTCTGTGTTTGTGCAGAGTTTGGCAATGTGCACCAATGCTGAACAGTGGAGAACAGCTCTTCAATGGTGTAGTTAACTCCTCATAATGCTGCTTAGAAATGCTGCACTAAAGTAACACACCGTGAAAGTAGAATAAAGAATTATGTCATTTCATTATAAATACATATTTAAAAGTATTATATACACCTGGATTTGAACCCTGTATCATCTGGGCTCAAAAAAGACATCTCTCATTGCATTTTCTCCCGCTGCCACAGAGTCTGCTAAGCAGTACTATCAACACTACAGATTGCCATGCCTCACCACTTAGTTGATTGTGTGGAAGAAAGCAAACTAATAGAACTCTCATAATTGGCTGTTGCCAGCCATGAAACTGCATTTGTTTATGTTTAAATGCATTGCATGGCATGCATATATAATTAGCACTGCTGCTCAACACGCAAACATCTAAACTCCATGTAGGCTTCATGCTAAGCCTACATGAAGTTTATTGAATCCCCAGGGGAGCAATTTTACATTTTGCTTGTATCTTCAGGGATACAAGTTTAGTCCTTCAGTAAACCATACAGATTATATTTAAAGCAGCAACTCATATGGCCACCCCTCCAATACAAAGAAAGAAAGTGTTGACTGTGGCTCAGTAATTCAGGATTTACTAGTAATAAGAACCCTTGAGGAGGGAGGGACAGTGCAGCTGGCAACAGCTCATTCCCATTGGAAAAAGGGAGGTTGTCTAAGATGTTGTACTTCAAGTACCTTCTGCAGTGTATTTGTGTGTGTGTTTGTGTGTGTGTGTGTGTGTGTGTGTGTGTGTGTGTGTGTGTGTGTGTGTGTGTGTGTGTGTGTGTGTGTGTGTGTGAATGTGTGAGACAGAGAGAATGAGAGCAAGAGAGAGATAGGGAGAGTATGTGTGCTAGTGGTAACCTTCTTGGTATGTATATGGAAGCTCACTGTAGCAGAACAAATGCATTGAAAACCCTCATGTGTGCAAGCACATACATCAATCACCTAGAGTAGGCTTAGGCAAAACCAATAAATAAATAAAAGTCTTCAATGGTTGATGATGGGCCACCAGAGTTTGACTCCCACCCCCCACAACCTGAAAAACAGGGTGTTACACCATTAAGAAATATCACAACCTGAAAAACAGGGGTTGCACCATGAAGAATAAATCTGTAGAAGGAGAAGATACCCAGTCACCCCATGGGCTGCAAACACTGCAGGCAAAGTACAGAGCAAAAGTAAACTAAATGAAAAAAGTAGAAGTACATGACAACAGCGACATTTGTTTTTGATCATGACAGCAGTGGAGATTCTCCAAACCAGAACCTCTGCAAGGACGGCAGGTGCATAGGCTCAAACAATAAAGTCAAAAACAACAAAAACAGCCAGCTCTCAACTAGAGCAAATATCTGATTTTATTGTACAAAAACAAACCGGTTTCAGCCCACAGGCCTTTTTCAATGTAAAACACATCAGTACATTCCCCATCTTATATACCATCACACATTGAGAAAATTATATCTCATTAAACAATTATTACAGATGTTTATTAAGACCAGGTGGAAACAATCTCCCCAATTTTACTATCCAAGACTTCTCTCTCTTTTTTATTTAAAACATTATGCCAGCCACTTTTCATTGATCTATGTCCCAACACCCTGTCAATAATAATACATTTAAACATTGCTGTTTTGTGTATAATTGTATGTTTGTACAAGACATTAGCCAGATATTTATTTCTAATGCTACTCATATATTCTGAAATACGCAATTTTAGTGGTCTAGAAGTTTGACCTATATAAAAGGCTGTGCAAGAGCAAATAGCCAGATAAATAGCCCAATCACTATTACAGTTACCAAACATTCTAATAGAAAAAACCCTAGATGTATTTGTGCTTGAAAATTCCTTGGCTGAACATATAAATTTACAAAAAAGAACAGTGGCCACAAGGATAACAACCCACCACTTGTGTACTATCTATAGTAGTTTGTATGGAATTTATCAAGGGTGAAAAATATTTATAATGGCTAAAATGACTACTTAACGTTTTCCCTTTCTAGAAGAAAAAGAGCATCTCTGACCTAACAACTCACTTAACCTATCATCTGTTAATAGAATGTCCCAATGGTGTTGTATCATATCCAAAAATCTATAAGTGTTTCCAACATAGGTGGTAGTGAATCTTATTTTGTTGTTGGAGCAAGGGCCCCTGTCTTTATATTTCAAAAGCTCCCTTCTAGAATACGATTGTACTTCCGTACTTGTCTGTCTAACCTGTGCCAACGAATAACTACGTTCAGTATGTGATGGTATATAAGACGGGGAATGTACTGATGTGTTTTACATTGAAAAAGGCCTGTGGGCCGAAACTGGTCTGTTTTGTACATTAAAATCAGATATTTGCTCCAGCTGAGTGCTGGCTGTTTTTCTTGTTTTTAGCAGTGGAGATTCTGACATTTACTTTTAATATCTGTTTACAACACATCTTATTATTTCCTCCTAGATCACTTGTTAAAGGATCATGACAATGATCCAGTATGCAGTTTAGAAATATGGTAATTTACCAAGAACCACAACAATCCAAGTTTTTTTTTACAGATTAATATGACAATTTGACATACCTTCTCAGCAGATGCATTCATGTATAAAAATTGTAATCAAAATGTTTTTGTTGAACTATGATTTTACTAAACTGTATAGTTTAGTCTACATTCAATCCCTTGTAACTTGTAATATACTGACACTAATATTTCACTGTTTCATGCTAAATTCAACATTTTCTTTCAGATTTAAATAAGTAGCACAGCTAATTTCCTGACTGTGTTGGATTCTATAACCATCTGATATACAAAATGATAAATATACTTTTTGCACTTGTTTTGCACTGTACAGCATTTATATATTTGCTTTGTTGTTTGTGTCCCTTGCTCTCTGCACTGTTTGTTTCTCAGGGTAGTTCAGAAGCTAGTTTCAGGAGATGTTTGACTTTGCTTTCTTTTGAGCCACCCCACCTTAGGTATTAGCTATTAGCCAACACTCCTGTTTTACCTGATAGCCTGAGGTGTATTCTCTGTGTAGTACTTTCCTGGCTGTGTTGGATTCTGTAACCCTCTGATAGACAAACTGATAAGTACACTTTTTTGCACTTGTTTTGCACTGTACAGCATTTATATATTCGCTTAGTTGTTTGTGTCCTTTGTTGTCTGCACTGTTTGTTTTTTCCACCCTCCCACCCGAGTGTTGTTATAGTCTTAAACTTGGTGGCTTTGGAATTGCCCACCCCTGCTTTTAATTTGATTTTGGTCATTCCTGTCAGTCCCATCTCATTTGATCACTCATATGAGTGCAGTGAAATCATTTGGATAGGACTACACCCTTGCTTCTTTGACTTTGGACACTCTTCCTGTCGTATCTCATCAGCTCAGTGTACTGACTACAGAGAGAGCTTGAACTGTCTTCTGCTTCCTCCCTCTCCAATTAAATAAACATAAAAAATACACTTTATTCAACTGCTTTTACTGTAGTTGTATTCTTTCTATTTTATTACCTGATTTTTGTTTTGTGCTCTTTAAGTGTTCAAGTGGTTTTATTCAGCTACATGTATTACTGCTTGTTAGTAGCCTAATTAAATTTAGCTGTTATTCTAGCATCGTAGCTTATGTTTTAGCACTTGTGCTTCAGGCATGTTACTTTACATTTAACAAGGTTTTTGTGGTCTACACTCTTGTGGACAAACCCTTATCAAACCCCTCTCTCCATATGTCTGCCCAAGCATTCAGAACACTATGTCTGGACGATTCCCATCAGTTTCTTCTGCCAGGCTGGTCGACATGGTCATATTGAGACAGTTTAGCAACTGTCTCATGTTTACTGACAGCCCACTTCTCCTAGCACATAATTCTTCAACTTGCGAGAAATGCATGTACATCAGTAACCTGGAGTCCATGTGCTCTTGTACCACAGTCAGTACTCCTGACATAGAGGAGATTGCCAGCACAAACACCATACTATGCAGATCACTAGTCAAGCATAACACACGCGCGCGCACACACACACACACACACACACACACACACACACACACACACACACACACACACACACACACACACACACACACACACACACACACACACACACACACAAACACACACACACCTATACAGAGGTCCTCAATAAAAACTTACCTAAACAGCAAAGGCCTCCAAAACACACTCACAAACACTCCACACACAACACCAAACACATAACACACAGCAGACAACACACCAGTGTCTCACAAACACATCCCATAAGGAAAAACAATAAACCATCACAGTCCACAAGACATAACAATAAACCAAACATAGTCATTGGTGACTGAATTGTAAGACACACCAATGTCCCCCACCAAGCTCGACAAGGAGAAGGTCATGGTCAGTTGTCTCACATCATGCATGCACTTAAATCTCTCCACAACAACTACAAGTACAACTCTGTCATGTCCATGTTGGAGTGAATGACTTGAGATGTACCTCCCTGGACTATATGAAGAGAGACATGATTGAGATCTCAGAGTATGTGTCCCAGGCAGGTATGACCCTAGCCCTAAGCAGCATCCTAACTTCACCAAGAATGATACCACAATAACAACAAAAAATAATTGACTTCAACAATTGGCTTAGTTTCTGGTATCATTCCAAGGGGATCCAGTAACTGTCTGCCTGGTATAACATGGTCGACAGGCCTCAATGCTTTGCCAGAGATGGCCTCTACCTGTCACCACTGGTTTTCCAGATCCTGGCCAAGGCTCTCGCCTCCCCCAGTGAGCCTTTTTTTTAAGCAATGTCCCAAAATCAAATCTTCCAACATAAAACATCTGTCAAAAAGCAAATTGAAGGTCATGCTGCTTAAAGCTAGGAGCTTTAACCTGAAAATGCACTCACTGCAGCCTCTCCTTGCACCGGAAGATGCCCATGTCTGTGCAGTCACAGAAACTTGGTTCACGGCTGTGGAGAGCACCCCTGCCTTAACAGGCTATACCTCATTCCACACATTCTGACCCCAAAATGAAGTCTGGAAGACTAAGGATGGTGAAGTCTCTATCTTCATTAAGAACAAGCACACCTCCAGACTGGTTTGCCAGCATGACACACTGGAACTACTATAGGTGCAAATGACAGTCTGCAAGACATCCATCCAAGTTATAGCCAGCTATAGATCCCCCTTCCATGACTCAGGACACCCACACCTCTTACCTGGCCCTACTTAACTCTATCAAGGTACCCCCTAGCACCCTGATCATTGGTGACTTCAACTACACCACCATAGACTGGGTGAACTATTCCTGCACTAATGCATTCACTCAAAGATTCCTTGACTTCATCAGTTCTAATGCACTAAACCATCTTGCCTCATCCACCACAAGGGGCGATAACATGGACTTGATTATCACCAACATGAGCAACTGCTGCACCACTCCCCTAGTATGTTCTTCCCTGGTGAGATCAGATCATTAGACTGCCTCATTTGAAGTTTCTGTCCCACCCAATGCCCCCAACCATAATCAAGCTAAAAAAACTGCTCAAAAGCTGACTACAACTCCCCTAAGGGCAGGTATGTGTAGCTTCAAACCACTGCCCCCCTCAGAGGATGCAGGCAACTATGCTGAACAGTACGCCAAATACAGTATACAAGTACCTGTACAACTGCATAGACCCAGCCTTATCCAAAAGAACTAAAACCTGCTCCTTAAGGAAACACAAACCTGTTTGGTGGACATCCTCTATTAACAGGTTTTACAACAAAAGGAATAAACTGCTGTCCAGGGGTAAAAAGGAACATATTTCAAATTGAAAAAACTCCCTCATTAGCCTTAACAAGCACATTAGATCACTAGTGAAAACCTCCAAAGCCAATTATGAATTGAAACTAGAATCCAAAACAAAGGGAAACTACAAAGCTTTCTTCAGTTACATCAAGAACTTCCATGGCAAACCCCAGGTTTGTTCCAAATTAGTACTTAAGAGTATCACGTACACCAATCCTGTTGACTAAGCCAACCTGCTAGCAGATAGGTTCAGCGCAAACTTCACCCCCCCCCCCCGTCTTGCCCCAAGGCCCTTTTAACATCCCCAGTACTTGTCCTGCAGGTCACATCTCTATAGATCAAGTGCTAAAGGCCCTATCCAAGGCAAAGAACGCAGCTTCCTTAGGACGTCATAGTATCCCAGGCTGCATTCTGCACCATCTCCAGTAAGAACTGGCTTTGCCATTGAGCATCCTATTCAACCACAGCCTAAGGACACACTTCATTCCAGCAGAGTGGAGAACTGCCATTGTCATCCCTTTGCACAAAGGTGGTGCCACTACTGACCCTGGAAACTATCGTCCCATTAGATTGACAAGTCTGATCTGTAAAGCCATGGAGCAGATTTTTATGGATGTCATAAACAAGGACATAGGCAATATCCAAGCACTTGACCCCACCCAGTTTGGATTCATCAAGGGCAGATCTTGTCTATTGAACCAGACTGACTTCTTTGAGACTGTCACCAATCATGTGCTTGGGCATCATCGAAAAACTAACACAGCTTGGCATAAATCCCTATCTCATCAGGTGGGTGGCCAGCTGGCTTACAGATAGAGCCCTCAAAGTCAAAATAGGCACCTCCACCTCAAATAGAAGACATGTGACTAGTGGAGTTCCCCAGGGATCTGTCCTCAGACTCTACTGTTTGGCATCTATTTCTCAGAGGTCCAGGCAAAGACAAAAGGCCTGTGGCTGACCAAGTTTGCAGATGATTGTAAGTTGAATGCTGTCATTGACTCCCCAAATGATGTTAACATACTGCAAGAGGGTCTCACAGCAACTAATGACTGGTGCTGAAGTCATGGCCTCAAGCTAAATACAAAAAAAGTATCATCATACCATTTGGCAAAAACACGGCCCCTACTTATTACCACATCAATTGCAATCCACTAAGCACACAACCTGTGGTGAGAGACCTGGGCACTCAGGCTGATAACAATCTCATATTCAACAACCATGTAGCAGCAGTGGTCAGAAAATCCTTTTACTTAGTTCATCTCATAATGAAAGGGATTGCATCCAGAAAAAAGGTGGTTTTTACCTCTCTGTACTCCTCCCTCATTAGACTAGTAATTGAGTATAATGCCCCTTTTGGTATGCACCTTTTCAAACATTTGCACCAATTGGAAAGGCCACAGAAATACCTCACAAAGAGAATTCATGGCCTCCAACACCTGTCCTATGCAGACAGGCTGAAATCACTATCACTCTATTCTATATCATACAGATTGCTCAGGGGTTATCTGTGTCTTACCTACAAAGCAATCTTGGACCCTGCCCTACTAGAGATGCCCCATATCCATAAGTCTAGCTACTCACGCATTAAGGAAACCACAGTAAGAAATTTCTCCAAAGCCAACTTCATGCTTCTTAAGACAGAAGTAGTGAACTTCATGACACCCATGCAGATGGACAATACAGTTACAACTGCTGAATCCTACACAAATGCGCTGTATAAGCACTTACATGAGTGCATGGATCGTGCTATCCCAAACAGAACCAAGACACTATCCTCCAAAAAAAGGAAGCCAATCTGGTGGTCCCCTGCCATAAACAAACTATACAACAGAAGGAAGAACCTGTTGCAAAAGAGAGTAAAATCCCATGAGTGGAGGAGCTCCCTGGTCAGCCTCAGTAAGAAGCTAAGATCCCTTATAAGATCCTCCAAAGCTAGCTATGAAAATAAAATTGCCACTAATTCCAAGGACAACCACAAAGCATTCTATAGCTATGTCAAGAATCTCAATGGAAACACCCAGATCTGCTCTGAGTTACAGCACAAAGGCATGAAAATTACAGAACCAACTGATATTGCCAACATCCTGGCAGATAGGTTCAATGCTAACTTTACCCCCCCCTCACCCCCTAAAGGGCCCATATCTATACAGGAAGAATGCAAAGTCCCTGTAATCACAACTACGCAGGTGAAAGCTGCACTCTCTAAAGCCAAAAACACAGCAACCATGGGACCGGACAACATCCCAGGCTGTGTTTTACATGAACTTCGGAATGAACTGGCTCTCCACTTAAGCACCATGTTCAATAATAGCCTTGCATCAGGCTTTGTGCCCACTGAATGGCACACAGCAACAGTTACCCCACTCCACAAAGGGGGAGCCACCACTGATCCCGGGAACTATAGACCTATTAGCCTGACGAGCCTGGTCTGCAAAGCCATGGAACGTATCATCATGGAACTCATAAACAAAGACATTGGTAACCTCCAAACTCTGGATCCCACCCAGTTTGGGTTTGTGAAAGGAAGAGTATGCCTCCTGAACCTGATCGACTTCTTTGAGGCAGTCACCAAAGCCGTAGATGAGAGTAAAGTGGTTCACACAGCCTATCTTGACCTCGCCAAGGCTTTCAACACCATCCCCCATTCTGGAATTATAGCTAAACTCAATAAACTAGGCATAAATCCCTACGTCACAAGATGGGTTGCCAACTGGCTCACTGACAGAACCCACACTGTAAAAGTTGCAGACTCCAAATCTGACCTCAAACCAGTGAAAAGTGGAGTACCACAGGTTTCTGTCCTGGGACCGCTCCTGTTTGGTATCTACTTCTCTGAAGTACAGGCTAACACAGAAGGCCTCTGGCTAACAAAGTTCACAGATGACTGCAAACTAGGAGCCATAGTCAAGTCCCCAAATGATGTGAACATCCTACAGAAGGGCCTCTCTGAGACAGATGCCTGGTGTCAGAGCCATGGCCTCAAGCTCAATGCCAAAAAGTGCAGTGTCATCTCCTTTGGTAAAAACTCTGTACCCATGAACTACCACATAGGCAGCAATCTACTTAACACCAAATGCGTGATAAGAGACCTTGGGACCCAGGTGGACAGTAGTCTCTCCTTTGATAGTCACATCGCCACAGTAATCAGGAAGTCCTTCTACGTGGCACACCTCATCATAAAAGGGTTCTCATCCAGGAGAAAAGAGGTCATCGTTACCTTCTACTCATCACTCATGAGACCCATTATAGAGTACAACGCCCCTTTTGGAATGTACCTCACAAGTCATCTGCAGCAGCTAGAAAGGCCACAGAAGTACCTCACAAAGAGGATTACTGGACTCAAACAAATGCCCTACACTGACCGCCTCAAAAAACTTCAGCTTTACTCCATAGCATATCGCCTACTCAGAGATGATATCTGCCTAACATATAAAGCTATGTCAAACCCAGAGCTGTTGGACATGCTACACCTAAAGAAATCCCAATCCCTCAGAGCTACACGCTCTAGGGACCTAAACCTTGTCACCACAATAAACAGGACATGCTGGAGAGATAGATTCCTATCCAAGAGACTTCCCATACTCTGGAACAGGCTACCCATCTATGTCAAGCAAAGTTCTTCATTAGCACTCTTCAAGAAAAATCTTGATGAGTGGATGGGAAATAGGAAATACACCCCGGGGATCACTTCTGTGTCTCTGCTCATCAGTGGCACAGGAAAATAACTTTCTTGGGTGGCATAAGCCAGTGAACCTTGTTGGCTAGGCTTGCATAGGCCCTTGGGCTGATAGCCTAGTACCTACTTATGAACCTATGAACCCACTCAAAAGACCTGAATCTAATATGTGACATCAACAAAATCTGCTGGAGACACAGGTTTGCCCCTGGAATAGACTCCATACATGCCAAACATAGCACCTCGCTGACTCTTTTCAGGTGCAACCTTGTTGAGTGCATAGTAAACCACAAATTTGTCCCAGGTGTTCCACCTATGTCCCCTCAATGAAAGGGGTGACAGATGCTGACTGAGGTTTCTTTTTGAGGATAAATCTTGGCT